>NW_028157467.1:0-39593 GCF_964263955.1 Coregonus lavaretus
AGGACAAGGTCGTTGGAAACACAGTCATGATTATGTGCACAGCAAACTAACCTCCCGAGGCCCATGATCTTTCCTGCTGAATGTGAAGCATATACTTTTTTATTTATTTGATGGAAACTCAATTATTTTGGAATTAGATGCAATGTGGAGCTTTAGGGAGTTAAATTGACTAATATACTACTAATAAGGGATGGAGAATTAATGCTAAATCCTCTTACTTGGCCATTATATTGTCACTTACACTACCGGTCAAATGTTTGGACACACCTACTCATTCAAGGGTTTTTCTTTATTTCCGACATTGTATACTAATAGTGAAGACATCAAAGCTATGAAATAACCAAAAAAGTGTTAAACAAATCAAAATATATTTTATATTTGAGATTCTTCAAATAGCCACCCTTTGCCTTGATGAGAGCTTTGCATACTCTTGGCATTATCTCAACCAGCTTCATAAGGTAGTCACCTGGAATGCTTTTCATTTAACATGGGTGCCTTGTTAAATCTTAATTTGTGGAATTTCTTTCATTCTTAATGTGTTTGAGCCAATCAGTTGTGCTGTGACAAGGTAGGGGGGGGGGTGTATACAGAATATATCCCTATTTGGTAAAATACCTAGTCCATATTATGGCAAGAACAGCTCAAATAAGCAAAGAGAAACGACAATCATTCATTACTTGAAGACATGAAGGTCAGTCAATACGGAACATTTCAAGAACTTTGAAGGTTTCTTCAAATGCAGTCGCAAAAACCATCAAGGGCTATGATGAAACTGGCTCTCATGAGGACCACCACAGGAATGGAAGACCCAGAGTTACTTCTGCTACAGAGGATAAGTTCATTAGAGTTACCAGCCTCAGAAATTGCAGCCCAAATACATAAAGTAACAGACACATCTCAACATCAACTTTTCAGAGGAGACTGTTTGAATCAGGCCTTCATGGTCGAATTGCTGCAAAGAAACCACTACTAAAGGACACCAATAAGAAGAGGACACTTGCTTGGGCCAAGAAACATGAGCAATGGACATTAGACAGGTGGACATTTGTCCTTTGGTCTGGAGCCCAAATTTGAGATTTTTGTGAGTGTCTTTGTGAGACGCGGTGTGGATGAACTTTTGATCTCCGCATGTGTAGTTCCCACCGTAAAGCATGGAGGAGGATGTGTTATGGTGTGGGGGTGCTTTGCTGGTGACACTGTCTGTGATTTATTTAGAATTCAAGGCACACTTAACCAGCATGGCTACCAAAGCATTCTGCAGCGATACGCCATCCCATCTGGTTTGGGCTTAGTGGGACTATCATTTGTTTTTCAACAGGACAATGACCGAACACACCTCCAGGCTGTGTAAGGGCTATTTGACCAAGAAGGAGAGTGATGGAGTGCTGCATCAGATGACCTGGCCTCCACAATCCCCCGATCTCAACCAAATTGAGATGGTTTGGGGTGAGTTTGACCGCAGAGTGAAAGAAAAGCAGCCAACAAGTGCTCAGCATATGTGGGAACTCCTTCAAGACTGTTGGAAAAACATTCCAGGTGAAGCTGGTTGAGAGAATGCCAAGAGTGTGCAAAGCTGTCATCAAGGCAAAGGGTGGCTATTTGAAGAATCTCCAATATAAAATATATTTTCATTTGTTTAACACTTTTTTGGTTACTACATGATTCCATATGTGTTGTTTCATAGTTTTGATGTCTTCACTATTATTCTACAATGTAGGAAATAGTAAAAATAAAGAAAAACCCTTGAATGAGTAGGTGTTCTAAAACTTTTGACCGGTAGTGTATGCCAAGTGTAAAGACTGTTTAGTGAATGGAGAGCACAGCCATCATGTCATATTAACATTTCTTACTGCTTACATATTATTCCTGTGGTGCTCTCTGTATACAGTATTTCATCAGAAAGTAATACACATTCCAGTCCACATACTGTATTTTTTTGTTTGTTGCTGCGTCCTATTCCCATAATTTACATCCGGGCAGGGCTAAATTAAGCAGGAAGGATTGAGTGAGATGTAGTGAGGTAGTGTGTGTGTGGATGGAGTAGGTAGGTACGCTTCAGAGGTACCACTGCCAACACATTCCCAGCCAGTCCGCTGGGGGCTGGCATGGGGGCTGGCAGTGGCTTCCCACTCAGCTAACAGAGCAGGACACTAAAGCTTCCATGCTGGCCTCTTTTCATGTGGCCCTGTGTCTGCTGCTGTAGTGATTATGGAGCGTTGCCCTGGTTGGTCGGTGCCTCAGCTAGCTGCCTCACTCTTGGCTAATTCTAGGACAGGGACAGTGGAGGAGGGCCAGCCTCTCCAGGGCATCTCTCATGCATCTTTAACTGAGATTAATAAGTAAAGAGGGTCTTGAGGACTCATTTTGTGTTTTTAACCGTGGCACAGAAAAGTGATGGCAGTTGGGAGGGAATGATCTGGGGCAATGGGGAAGAGAGAGAGAAGGCGGCACTGTTCTATCCCCTCTAAACCATTACAAGGAAGCTTAAACTGCCAGGGCATGTTGTTGAGAAGATGGGGATGTCACCTTTAACTCTGATAAGCTGCCATAAGCCAAGTGTATAAACAGGTATGCCAAAGAAAATGCCTGGCACAAATCATCCTCCCTCCTACAGTCTGAGAGGACTGGCAAAGCTGTGGATGTAAAAAGGACGTAATACATCATTTGGCTTAGTGCCTAACTTGAGTACTGAGTTAACTGAATTCAAAATTAAATGAACATTGAGGGTGTTTTCACATAATATCCACTTTAAAAAGAAAAGATCTCATTCCTATTGAAAGTGAACGTGTGACAGGTTAAATGAAATATTCATAGCCTGTTATACACTAAAAAGTATCAGTAAATTCATAATATGTGAGGATCTTAAAATATCTAAGGTTAAAAAGATCATGCATTCAGTACAAATTCATAGAGATTGATCAAATTCATATAATTGTGTTAAAAAGTTAAAATCCGTCAAGCGTACAAAGGGTAAAAATTGTAAGAGGAATGTGTAAACATTATATTGATTACTTTATTTTGTGGTGCCTAATTTAAGGGTAAAATAGTTTTTTAATCTGTGATCTACTAAATGCTCTTAATCTATGAGCCTGAGATCGATTGCTCTGGTCTCAACCCAAGATCCCAGGGAAATCGCAGTCTTTTCCTCATTACACTGAACCCAGGGAAATCACAGTCTTTTCCTCATTACACATTACAAGTTCTCAGTGAGGAAACATAACCGTATCACTCTCGTGATTATTTCTCCCCTTTTTCAGGTACGTTATTGATATAAAACAGCTACTTTGTGCTTGACAGTTATATTGGAAAATTAGTGTATGTTTCAGTGAATTACAGTGAATTACAGTGTATGCTGTTGTGACATGAATAAGCTTTGTACCCTACAAAACTATCTATTTCCTGTAGATCTGTTGTTCTGTAAAATGTACTTCTTTTGTAAAATGATTACACTAAAGTTCTCAGTGAGGAAACATAACCGTATCACTCTCATGATTATTTCTCCCCTTTTTCAGGGGCGTAACAAACGCTGGGGTAAAAAATAGCAAAATAACTCGGTTCACTTCACCTATTTTGTGGTCTGAGTCCTCTTTGCATTCCCTGGGTTTTTACAAAGTGCAGGACAAGCCATTCCATCAGATCATGTAATCGGACAGCTAAATATACCTACTTCAATTTTGGAAGCTAATTTTTTTATTTTTTATTTAACCTTTATTTAACTAGGCAAGTCAGTTAAGAACAAATTCTTATTTACAATGACGGCCTACACTGGCCAAACCCGGACGACGCTGGGCCAATTGTGCCCCGCCCTATGGGAGTCCCAATCACGGCCGGTTGTGATACAGCCTGGAATCGAACCAGGAGGTCTGTAGTGACGCCTCAAGCACTGAGATGCAGTGCCTTAGACCGCTGCCCCACTCGGTAGCCCTAATAGATTGCATTTAGTTAAACGATGAGACCTAATAATTATAATCAGAAAATAAAATGAACATGTAAATATTGTTGGTAACAGAATAAATAGCAGAAGAATACTGCAGGTTAGATAATGCTGTAATTGAAAATTGTACACCCAATGTAGGCTGGTCCCTTTAAAAGCTAGCATTGATTTTATGGTTAGTCCTATCGGGATCCTTGGGATATCCCCACCCTAAATCCTAACCCTAACCCTAACCTTAACCCTTACCTAAACTTAACTCTAACCTTAACCTTTATCTTAACCATTTTAAATATCAACTTCAATGGGGTAACGTCAGAGATGGGTCATCCCATGGATCCGGATAGCAAGGACCCTGATGTTGTACCGTATGTTGTGATTCTCATCAAATATGTTGCTGTCTTTTCACACTATTCAAACCCCACAATTGAATATACAGTTTACAAAGCTCTCTTAGCCTATACAGTGGGGGAAAAAAGTATTTAGTCAGCCACCAGTTGTGCAAGTTCTCCCACTTAAAAAGATGAGAGAGGCCTGTAATTTTCATCATAGGTACACGTCAACCATGACAGACAAAATGAGAAAAAGAAATCCAGAAAATCACATTGTAGGATTTTTAATGAATTTATTTGCAAATTATGGTGGAAAATAAGTATTTGGTCAATAACAAAAGTTTCTCAATACTTTGTTATATACCCTTTGTTGGCAATGACACAGGTCAAACATTTTCTGTAAGTCTTCACAAGGTTTTCACACACTGTTGCTGGTATTTTGGCCCATTCCTACATGCAGATCTCCTCTAGAGCAGTGATGTTTTGGGGCTGTCGCTGGGCAACATGGACGTTCAACTCCCTCCAAAGATTTTCTATGGGGTTGAGATCTGGAGACTGGCTAGGCCACTCCAGGACCTTGAAATGCTTCTTACGAAGCCACTCCTTCGTTGTCCGGGCGGTGTGTTTGGGATCATTGTCATGCTGAAAGACCCAGCCACGTTTCATCTTCAATACCCTTGCTGATGGAAGGAGGTTTTCACTCAAAAGGTCACGATACATGGCCCCATTCATTATTTCCTTTACACGGATCAGTCGTCCTGGTCACTTTGCAGAAAAACAGCCCCAAAGCATGATGTTTCCACCCCCATGCTTCACAGTAGGTATGGTGTTCTTTGGATGCAACTCAGCATTCTTTGTCCCCCAAACACGACGAGTTGAGTTTTTACCAAAAAGTTCTATTTTGGTTTCATCTGACCATATGACATTCTCCCAATCCTCTTCTGGATCATCCAAATGCACTCTAGCAAACTTCAGACGGGCCTGGACATGTACTGGCTTAAGCAGAGGGACACGTCTGGCACTGCAGGATTTGAGTCCCTGGCGGCGTAGTGTGTTACTGATGGTAGGCTTTGTTACTTTGGTCCCAGCTCTCTGCAGGTAATTCACTAGGTCCCCCCGTGTGGTTCTGGGATTTTTGCTCACCGTTCTTGTGATCATTTTGACCCCACAGGGTGAGATCTTGCGTGGAGCCCCAGATCGAGGGAGATTATCAGTGGTCTTGTATGTCTTCCATTTCCTAATAATTGCTCCCACAGTTGATTTCTTCAAACCAAGCTGCTTAACTATTGCAGATTCAGTCTTCCCAGCCTGGTGCAGGTCTACAATTTTGTTTCTGGTGTCCTTTGACAGCTCTTTGGTCTTGGCCATAGTGGAGTTTGGAGTGTGACTGTTTGAGGTTGTGGACAGGTGTCTTTTATACTGATAACAAGTTCAAACAGGTGCCAATAATACAGGTAACGAGTGGAGGACAGAGGAGCCTCTTAAAGAAGAAGTTACAGGTCTGTGAGAGCCAGAAATCTTGCTTGTTTGTAGGTGACCAAATACTTATTTTCCACCAGAATTTGCAAATAAATTCATAAAAAATCCTACAATGTGATTTTCTTGATTTTTTTTCTCTCAATTTGTCTGTCATAGTTGACGTGTACCTATGATGAAAATTACAGGCCTCTCTCATCTTTTTAAGTGGGAGAACTTGCACAATTGGTGGCTGACTAAATACTTTTTTCCCCCACTGTAGATCACATATTGCAAACAAATAATCTGAACATTGTGTCAGTACAAAACTCCAGACATTTTTTAGAATTTCTGTCCATCCTTGACAATCGCTAATCAATATCCAAAAACAGCACACATTTTTCCACAAACCTGGACATCATCATCTTCTCTTTTTTGTGGCACTAATGTGAGGAGTTATGGCGGGGGAAACAATGTTGCAGTAGTCTAGTATGTGGTGCGGGAATAACGACAAGTGAACCTGGGGAGCTTTGTGTTCCCATTGCCCTAAAAAAGGGAACCGGACCGTGGAATTCAAGCAAATTGAACTCAGACCACCTCTCGAGATGGTCTCAGTTTGGTTAGCTTCGGGGGCTCTTTTGAGGGGTCTGAGTTCCTTTGGAGTGTTCACAATGCACAACAAATTCTGCAAACCACACTGAGTTCACAAAATTCTGCTGAAAGAGACCAAGTGTGAAAACACCCTCAGATTGAGATGAAAGGAAAAAGGTACATTAAATATAAAAATAAATACAAATGCATGAATATATCTGAATGTACGCTATCTCCATTATGTAACCATAATACCTTCTATCATTCTATCTCCGCATGAAACAAATTATAGTTATTTGAAAGAGTATTTGGGTATGTACGTGGGTAGCCATGTTTAAAATTCCAAAGAAATGGGATAAATTTAGCTGGTCAGTGACACCTGTAACAAAAATGTTCTACTTGTATTTCAATGAAGCAGTGGATCATTGGTATGACTTACAGAACTGTTTGAATAGGCCACAGCCATGTATTCCAGCAATGTAGGACGATAGCATTCTAAGCAGTTCCATGGCCAAAACCCAGCCAGTCATGAATGATGTACTTTGCTTCACTGGTGTGTGCTAATCGCCCTTCGGCGGTACACAGGTAATGTTGCACAGAGAAAGGGAAACCCTTGTGACAGACGTGGGATGGGGGATGTCAGGGGGCAGGACACGGGTGGGTCGGGAGGGGGGTTTAGGTGAGAGTGAGGCCAACGAGAGCAGACAGGAGCAAAGAGGAGCTGAGCTGCACGGTGGAGGGATGGAGGTAGGGTTGCTGCAGGGCAGCAAAAAAGCTCAGTTAGTTACAGAGGGAGAAGACACAGCACTAGTATGAGGGTCAGGACTTAATCCAGTGTCTCTTTCGCCTCGCCAGTCACTTCCCCTTTCCAGCAGCCATGTCTGTGTCTGTAGGTTGACACCAGACAGACCAGCTCTCTCTGCAGAGAGGTGCTACTCAGGCCCAGCAGCGGGTCCAGTGAAGACAACACTGTTAAAGCCATCATGACTTCTTCGAATCAAATGGTGTGAAACCAGCCTTGAACCACTGTGACACTGAGTGACAAGCCCACACAGGCCACTAGTCGTAGGATGCGGTGGGTTTTATGGATGGAAATAAGAATGTCTAAAGGGATTTATGGATTTCAGGGTGTGCAGCTAGAGAGACCCATTGTGTTGCTAAGACCCCATCTGTTGAGAAAGGATCCACTACATAACAACAAGCTGGGCCTCTAATAATCTCCATTATTCTAAACAAATTGGACATATTTCATAAATAATCCCATAAGGTAAATTACATTACGGCTTGTGTTTTTAAAGCTTTCTGGACACCAAATGAGATCGTATTTAGATAGAGGGCCAAAGAACAAACATTAAATGTCCCCTTTTAGCAGGGAATTTGTTGTGGAAAGAAGCGGACTTACAGATGCCTAATGAAATAATTTGTCCCCTGTCACCGTCCCTTTTCTTTAAAAGCCTCCTTTTCTGAGCTTTTGAAACTCAGTATCACCAGATGAATCTGAGCATGCCCTACAGGCAGCAGGCCTGACTCCATTACAGCACCAGCTCCCGGAAACATTACATTGGCACAGCCATAGGGGCGTGTGGTTCTGGAATGGTTGGGTGGCACAATGGAAAGGTACAGTAAGTACATGGACTGGTCTGGTCAGGTGCGTCCTGTCAGTGAGAAATACAAATCATCCATTAAGGGCCTTTTAGAGAAAATGACCAGCTATTATGATGAAGGAGGACAGGTACTACCCTCTATAACATGGACTGCTTAGGAAAAGCATTTTCGCATGATCCATGCATATATTAATCATACCATAACACCTAGCTCATGAATTGTGATTCCAAGCTATGCACAACTATCCAGTTGTCAACGAAAAGCCAACAGGTCATAGCGAAGCCAGCAGCCACTAAAGTGTGAATCATTACAGCAAGCAAAAAGTCACAAACCCATTGACTCTCCAGGCTGTTCTGAAAAGAGACTATCGTATGAAAGAGAGAGAGAGAGAGAGAGAGAGAGAGAGAGAGAGAGAGAGAGAGAGAGAGAGAGAGAGAGAGAGAGAGAGAGAGGAGGTGGTTGCTGCAGCCCAGGCATCTACAATCGATCACCGGTTGCCACTCTGTCAATAGAAACAAATGAGGCCACCTAAGGGCTCCCTCTCCCCATCTCCTCTTCATTGTGACTTTCACAAAACCTGTACTTATAACCAGATACCTGAGCAAACAAATAAATCAAGCACTCTGGGGGGGGGGGGGAAAGAAAAAACAAAACATCAAGGTGTGCTGTGGTGTACTGTACATCATTGTACATCACAGTGTCAGCCTGGAGTTTAATCTGGGTCCTACAGCACCAATCTCCAGAGCCGAAGCCCTGCTGCAGGTTGAACCACAGGACAAAAGAAATACGGACCAGAAGCAATTTAGAGAGGTCATATGAGGGTGACTTATCAGTCAATAGGCCTTTGTATGAGCTTTGATCTCATAGAGAGTGTTGGAATTCTCCAAACCAACAGTGAATACTGATAAAGTACATTCTCTGGACTATCAAATCAATGTTATTTCAAAGTCGGTGTGGTGATTGTGCCATATATGAAACTAGTTGTTTGAATTCAGAATTGTTTTGAAGCTCTTGCACAGAGGGATATCCTACGAATCACGTTTGAGATAGCAAAGTCACTTTTATCAACTCTGAGCTCAACTAGAGATAACCAGTCATACGAATGTGGTTGACCTTTAAGTCAGGTAAATTTCTATGGCAACGAATCCTTCAGAACTAACCTGCTCCAGGGCAGGCTAACTCAGGGCTAACTTTATTTACCCCGAGTTGAGGCCACTGAAATCAGATTGCCTCCCTCTCGCAGTCATCATTCCCTTAATTTCAGGAAGAAGACTGATAAAATTCATAAAACTGATTTTATTCATGCATTTTTTTAGTATAAAAAAAATAGTAACATGTTAAAATACCTACCACATTATTTAGTAATGATAGAATGCATTTGAAACTTCACGGACATAAAAACTTTTGTATGACAAATACAATTATTATTATTATTATTATTATTATGATACAATTATTATATTGATAAGAGTGGGGAAAAAAGGTGCTCATGCATTGATAAGCACACCAAAGACGGTATTAACAATAAGTCATATAATAAAGACAGCACTTCTAAAAACCTATTTCACACCATAGCCTGCTGAATTTCCAAGATAACTTTTCCTTCATTTTGATTTCCGCACAAATGAAAATGTGGCACTGTCTCGGCCATGGATTGATGTTTCAGCATTGTCTCAATGAAGAGTTTGGCATTTGACTAGCCACATGTGACATGCACACGCAGTTACAATCCTGCTCAAGTACGGATGAAGCCTGAGCTGGAATGTGCAGCTAACTGAAGCTGGTTAGCTTTAGAAAACCCTGAGTAGATCTAGCTTGCTTCGTAGTATACCCCTCAGGTGATTTAGAGCAATGTAAAAACACAGTGAATAAAAAGGGGTCTATGTAAAAACAACATAAACAAATACATCTACTTTATGTAAATTGCTAGATAATTTCATTTTAACTACAACACAAGTATTGAATTCATAAATTAAATATTTTACTGGAGAAGGATATTCAAGCAAGCGTGTGTTAACATTTCTAGTGAGGTCACATTTTCCTTTGTGTATAAAACCTTTTCTGGCTGGCATATTTTGGCCAAAACAATAATTTCCATTGTTGATAATTACAGGCTTTAACATGTTATTGAAGCAGCGCATTGGTGTTAATGTGGCAGTAAATGGAGATAATGACAGTACATTATACCTAAGCCGCCAAAAGGACTGAGAAAAAACCGCAAAACTAATAGCAGTATTTCAGAGCATAAATTCTGCATACTTTTAAAATGATCCTGATTAATTTCACATGCTCTAAATTGGTATAATATTAACACAATGTAACATGCTTTCATTGATGGTAAATGTCATTCATCCTTATGTGGTGATGTGATGATCAGGTAGTCAATGATGTCTGTATGTAGGAATATCGAATGTATAGTGCAGTAGTGGTGCAGTCCAAATAGCAATACTGTGAGTGTATGT
This sequence comes from Coregonus lavaretus, assembly GCF_964263955.1. Classification (NCBI taxonomy): domain Eukaryota; kingdom Metazoa; phylum Chordata; class Actinopteri; order Salmoniformes; family Salmonidae; genus Coregonus; species Coregonus lavaretus. Next base: position 10,377 of record NW_028157467.1, read on the forward strand.
AGTAATGTCAGTTACAGGACGGCTGTCTGATTGATGAACGATGCTCTTGGTCAAGTAATGAAAGTGGGACAGTAAAACAAACGTCCCCAGGAAAAGGCCTTGTCATATTTATCCCATAAAGGTGAGATTGGACAGAGGACTAACCTGTGTGTGCTGTCGAGTTCACCAGTGCTCCAGCCTCCAGCACATCAGTTTGGCAAACACACACCTTTCTTCTCTGAAGTAAGAGGGAGAAAAAGCCCACTCCTATCAGGGTGAAAGTCCTGCTGTAAGATTTAAGATCGAAATAATGGGATCTCACAGTGAGCCCTCAGAGAAAGTTTAACACTAGAGAGAGAACCACTGCTACTGTGGAATAAGAATCAGCACAGCGGAGAGGGTGGTTTAAATAAGCCCTGGTCAAACATTGCCATGCAGGGGGTGTCCTGATAACACTGAGATGGCATGGACACGCAGCTCACACCAAACCTGCCTTTTAGTTACTGCCGTTTAGTAAACACCCAGCTAGACAAAGAGAACATGTGGAGACCAAATAGAGATTGCTGCTGTACCTCTTTATAAACTCTGGGCATAGAAACACAGCCATCAACTGATGCTACAGCACCTGCAACAAAGGACTCATTTATAAAACAGTGTTGTTTAGAGGCTGTATTAGCTGAGCTTTCAGCTGCTGCTCCGGGATGACCTTTCAGTCGCCACAGGACTAGATTACGGTTATTTCCGCTTCACTTCATACGAACAATTATTATTTATTCAGCTGGACCGCGACCAAAATAATGAAATAAAGTCTCAACACTTTGTCCAAAAACAGGATTCCTCAACACACTTGGCAGGACACTGGAACAGAAAAGACCGCTGTTTGGAGGGAAAAGGGATGAAGGAGAAAAATTAACTTCTCAAGGGTGACACAATGGAGGCTTTTTATGGCCAGACTATTCTCATCGTGAAGTCAGTCGGCATTCCAAAGGCCCTTTATTCAGGCAGGGCATAAAAAAACATGCCAAAGCACATTTGTGAGCTTCGCGGCTCTCCTTCAAGTCTTACTGTCACATGCCAATCAGCCAGAATTACATGCCAGACATGCCCAGAGACTCAGGGAGAATGGCTGATTCTGTTCCTGCCTTCCTTTCTCTAATACCCTGCATTCACACAGGGGGAGTGGGTGGTGCTGGGCTGGTGGCAGTCATGTCTCACAGCTAACCGAGGACATATGAGGACTCCCAATCAAATGAACCATTAAATGTAAATAACACCAAAGCCAGGATGTATCTGTGTGAGAGAGAACGAGGCCTGGGGATGCATGCAGAGCAGCGGAACTAGGAGACATTGTGTGTCTGCATGTAAACAGCTGGGAGAGTAAAGCAATCGGTACGGACGGAACCGGCTGCTCCCTCCCTCCTGCAGTACTGTTATCGCCAGCCCGCCAGCACTCTGCCTGCCGATGTCTGCAACTATCTCACTCTCTTCCCCCCATTTCGTATTCCTTTTTTTGTGTGTGTTTTTTTTCACATCCGATGATGTTATCAACTTAATCTGCTTTTAATTAACTTGGTTAAAAAGGATTGAGAGCACTTTCTGTTGTTGTCAAACAGAGGGAGAGGAAGCACAGAAGGGGAAGGGGTGGGAGAAGAGATGGGGGGATAGAGCCAAGAGGAGGAGAAAAAAAGAGCCCCCCGTGGGACAGGAGTGAAATGGAGAAAGTCAATGTGGAGATGGCAAAGTGCCAAGGCAAGCAGTCAGCCAGCGGTATATGCATTCATTAGAGGACTACAGGCTTCATAGGGAGGCCTGGGGGCATTCTAATGTTGTTAACATCAGATACAGGGACTGATTACTTTCCAAATCAAATCAAATCAAAGTTTATTGGTCGCGTACACAGATTTGCAGGTGTTATGGCAGGTGCAGTGAAATGCTTATGTTACTAGCTACAATACAAATATAACACACAAATAATCCAAAAAATCTAAACAAGAAATTGAGAACAAACAATCCAAGTAGATACACTGAGTGTACAAGAACACCTGCTCTTTCCATGACATAGACTGACCAGGTGAATGACTTATTGATTTCACTTGTTCAATCCACTTCAATCAGTGTAAATGAAGGGGAGGAGACAGGTTAAAGAAGGATTTTTAAACCTTGAGACAATTGAGACATGGATTGTGTATGTGTGCCATTCAGAGGGTGAATGGGCAAGACAAAATATTGAAGTGCCGTTGAACGGGGTATGGTAGTAGGTGCTAGGCGCACCGGTTTCTGTCAAGAACTGCAACGCTGCTGGGTTTTTCACGCTCAACAGTTTCCCGCATGTATCAAGAATGGTCCACAACCCAAAGGACATCCAGCCAACTTGACACCTCACAGGTCCTCAAATGGCAGCTTCATTAAATAGTACCCACAAAACACCAGTCTCAACGTCAACAGTGAAGAGGCGACTCCGGGATGCTGAACTTCTAGGCAGGTTTGCAAAGAAAAAGCCATATCTCAGACTGCCCATCTTAATCTTTTCTTTTTGTTGGCCAGTATGAGATATGGCTTTTTCTTTGCAACTATGCCTAGAAGGTCAGCATCCTGGAGTCGACTCTTCAATGTTGACGTTGAGACTGGTGTTTTGCGGGTACTATTTAATGAAGCTGCCAGTTGAGGACCTGTGAGGCGTCTGTTTCTCAAACTAGACACTCTAATGTATTTGTCCTCTAGCTCAGTTGTGCACCGGGGTCTCCAACTCCTCTTTCTATTCTGGTTAGAGACAGTTTGCGCTGTTCTGTGAAGGGAGTGGTACACAGCGTTGTACGAGATCTTCAGTTTCTTGGCAATTTCTCACCTTAATTTCTCAGAACAAGAATAAACTGATGAGTTTCAGAAGAAAGTTATTTGTTTCTGGCCATTTTGAGCCTGTAATCGAACCCACAATTGCTGATGCTCCAGATACTCAACTAGTCTCAAGAAGGCCAGTTTTATTGCTTCTTTAATCAGCACAACAGTTTTCAGCTGTGCTAACCCACCAGTCTCCTGAGTGGCGCAGTGGTCTAAGGCACTGCATCGCAGTGCTAACTGTGCCACTAGAGATCCTGGTTCGAATCCAGGCTCTGTCGCAGCCGGCCGCGACCGGGAGACTCATGGGTGGCGCACAATTGGCCTAGCGTTGTCCAGGGTAGGGGAGGGAATGGCCGGCAGGGATGTAGCTCAGTTGATAGAGCATGGCGTTTGCAACGCCAGGGTTGTGGGTTCGATTCCCACGGGGGACCAGTATGAAAAATAATAATTCACTAACTGTAAGTCGCTCTGGATAAGAGCGTCTGCTAAATGACTAAAATGTAAATGTAAATGTCTAACATAATCACAAAAGGGTTTTCTAATGATCAATTAGCCTTTTAAAATGATAAACTTGGATTAGCAAACACAACGTGCCATTGGAACACAGGACTGATGGTTGCTGATAATGGGCCTCTGTACGCCTATGTAGATATTCCATAAAAATCAGCCATTTCCAGCTACAATAGCCATTTACAACATTAACAATGTCTACACTGTATTTCGGATCAATTTGATGTTATTTTAATGGACAAAAAAAAAGCTTTTCTTTCGAAAACAAGGACATTTCTAAGTGACCCCAAACTTTTGAACGGTAGTGTATTTATAAAGTACCAGTCAAAAGTTTGGACACACCTACTCATTCAAGGGCTTTTCTTTATTTTGACTATTTTCTACATTGTAGAATAATAGTGAAGACATCAAAACTATGAAAAAACACATATGGAATCATGTAGTAACCCAAAAAGTGTTAAATCAAAATATATTTTATATTTGAGATTCTTCAAATAGCCACCCTTTGCCTTGATGACAGCTTTGCACACTCTTGGCATTCTCTCAACCAGCTTCACCTGGAATTATTTTCCAATAGTCTTGAAGGAGTTCCCACATATGCTGAGCACTTTTTGGCTGATTTTCCTTCACTCTGCGGTCCGACTCATCCCAAAGCATCTCAATTGGGTTGAGGTCGGGGGATTGTGGAGGCCAGATCATCTGATGCAGCACTCCATCACTCTCCTTCTTGGTAAAATAGCCCTTAAACAGCCTGGAGGTGTGTTGGTTCATTGTCCTGTTGATAAACAAATGATAGTCCCACTAAGCCCAAAACAGACGGGATGGCGTATTGCTGCAGAATGCTGTGGTAGCCATGCTGGTTAAGTGTGCCTTGAATTCTAAACAAATCACAGACAGTGTCACCAGCAAAGCCCCCCCACACCATAACACCTCCCCCTCCATGCTTTACAGTGGGAAATACACATGCGGAGATCATCCGTTCACCCACACCGCGTCTCACAAAGACACGGCGGGTGGAACCAAAAATCTCAAATTTGGACTCCAGACCAAATGACACATTTCCACCGGTCTAATGTCTATTGCTCGTGTTTCTTGGCCCAAGGAAGTCTCTTCTTCTTATTGGTGTCCTTCAGTAGTGGTTTCTTTGCAGAAATTCAACCATGAAGGCCTGATTCACACAGTCTCATCTGAACAGTTGATGTTGAGATGTGTCTGTTACTTGAACTCTGTGAAGCATTTATTTGGGCTGCAATTGCTGAGGCTGGTAACTCTAATGAACCTATCCTCTGCAGCAGAGGTAACTCTGGGTCTTCCATTTTTGTGGCGGTCCTCATGAGAGCCAGCTTCATCATAGCGAATGATTGTTTTTGCGACTGCAGTTGAAGAAACTTTCAAAGTTCTTGAAATGTTCCGTATTGACTGACCTTCATGTCTTAAAGTAATGATGGACTGTCGTTTATCTTTGCTTATTTGAGCTGTTCTTGCCATAATATGGACTTGGTCTTTTACCAAATAGGGCAATATTCTGTATACCCCCCCTACCTTGGCACAACACAACTGATTGGCTCAAACGCATTAAGAAGGAAAGAAATTCCACAAATTAACTTTTAAGAAGGCACACCTGTTAATTGAAATGTATTCCAGGTGAGTACCTCATGACGCTGGTTGAGAGAATGCCAAGAGTGTGCAAAGCTGTCATCAAGGCAAAGGGTGGTTATTTGTTTAACACTTTTTTTGGTTACTGCATGATTCCATATGTGTTACTTCATAGTTTTGATGTCTTCACTATTATTCTACAATTTTTCTTTATTTTTTTATTTGTTTTATTTTTACAAATAATGAAAAAACTTTGAATGAGTAGGTGTGTCCAAACTTTTGACTGGTAGTGTAAATATACACATTGCCTTCAGAAAGTATTCATAGCCTTGACTTATTCTACATTTGTTGTGTTACAGCCTGAATTCAAAATTGATTAAATAGATTTTGTTTCTTACCAATCTACACACAATACCCCATAATGACAAAGTGAAAACATGTTTTTAGAAGTTTTAGCAAATGTATTGAAAATCAAATCAAATCAAATTGTATTGGCCACATGCGCCGAATACAACAGGTGCAGACATTACAGTGAAATGCTTACTTACAGCCCTTAACCAACAGTGCATTTATTTTTTATAAAAAAAGTTAAATAAAACAACAACAAAAAAGTGTTGAGAAAAAAAGAGCAGAAGTAAAATAAAATAACAGTAGGAAGGCTATATATACAGGGGCATACCGGTGCAGAGTCAATGTGCGGGGGCACCGGCTAGTTGAGGTAGTTGAAGTAATATGTACATGTGGGTAGAGTTAAAGTGACTATGCATAAATAATTAACAGAGTAGCAGCAGTGTAAAAAGATGGGGTGGGGGGTGGGGGGCAGTGCAAATAGTCCGGGTAGCCATGATTAGCTGTTCAGGAGTCTTATGGCTTGGGGGTAGAAGCTGTTGAGAAGTCTTTTGGACCTAGACTTGGCACTCCGGTACCGCTTGCCGTGCGGTAGCAGAGAGAACAGTCTATGACTAGGGTGGCTGGAGTCTTTGACAATTTTGAGCGCCTTCCTCTGAATGAAATACAGAAGTATCTAATTTACATAAGTATACACACCACTGAGTCAATACTTTCTATAAGCACCTTTGACCAGTCTGTGCTAGAGAAACAGTCCTGTAGCCTAGAGTACAGCTGTGAGTCTTTCTGGGTTATTCTCTAAGAGCTTCCACACCTGGATTGTGCAACATTGGCCCATTTTTATTTTCAAAATTATTCAAGCTCGGTCAATTTGGTTGTTGATCATTGCTAGACAACCGTTTTCAGGTCTTGCCATTGATTTTCAAGTAGATTTAAGTCAAAACTGTAACTCAGACAATCATGAACATTCACACTCTTCTTGGTAAGTGTTGCAGAATTACAACATATGTTAATCACATTACTTTTAAATTAGAAAGTATTCCTATATTAGTACTTTCACAATGTCTGTTCTTCCGAGAAGAGCTTCTGAGGCTTAACGCTGACAGTCGATTTACGATGGCTTGGTGATAAGAAAACACTCCATTCCATTAGTAGTGTCTGTGTGAAATGCTGGTCTGTCTGCCAGGTTGAGGAGAACCCTCTCTCCAGATTATTAATAACACTGGACTTCATAAATTAAGGGAAGGATTTAGTATCCTATGTTGCATTAGTATTTCTGTATAAAAAAGTAGTAAATGAACTAGAGACAGATATTTGGCGCCATGTAAATCTTTCTGTCTGTTGCATGAGAGCACAATGTACCTTTGTATGATTTCACATACCTGTCCTTCGTCACAAGGACTCAGAAAACTATAAAAAGTTGTAACCTAACCCTGCTTATTTGGGCCTTAACTCTACACCATTGGGTGACCGTTAACGCTCCATTACTGCAGTAATTATTCATAAAGTTTGATGGTTTTGAGGAAATCTAAAAGTATCTCCTTTGATTAGAATAATTACCACAAAGTAAGCAACTCCAGCGTATATTTGGCCTTGGTTTTAGGTTATTGTCATGCTGAAAAGTGAATTAATCTCCCTGTCTGGTGAAAAGCAGACTCAACCAGGTTTTCCAATAGAGTTTTGCTTGTGCTTAGCTCCTTTCCATTTATTTTTTTCCTGAAAAACTCCACAGTCCATAACGATTATAAGCATACCCATTACATTATGCTTGAAAATATGAGAGTGGTACTCAGTAATGTGTTGTATTAGATTTGCTCCAAACATAACACTTTGTATTCAGGACAAAAAGTGAATTGCTTTGCCACATTTCTTGCAGTATGACCTTAGTGCCTTGTTGCGAACAGGATGCATGTTTTGGAATATTTGTTGTAAACTGTACAGGCTTCCTTCTTTTCACTCTGTCAATTAGCTTAGTACTGTGGAGTAACTACAATGTTGTTGATCGATCATCAGTTTTCTCTTATCACAGGCATTCAACTCTGTAACTGTTTTAAAGTCACCATTGGCGTCATGGTTAAATCCCTGAGCGGTTTCCTTCCTCTCCAGCAACTGAGTTAAGAAGGACGTCTGTATCTTAGTAGTGACTGGGTATCGATACACCATCCAAATAATTAATAACTTCAGCATGCTCAAACGGACATTCAATGTCTGCTTTTATAATTTTTTACCCATTTACCAAAAGATGCCCTTCTTTGCGAAGCGTTGGAAAACCTAGTTGGTCTTTGTGGTTGAATTTGTGTTTGAAATTCACTGCTCGACTGAGGGACCTTACAGATAATTGTATGTGTGGTGTACAGAGATGAGGTAGTCATTCAAATTCAGGCTGTAACACAACAAAATGTGGAAAAAGTCAAGGGGTGTGAATAGTTTCTGAAATATTCAGACCCCTTGACTTTTTCCACATTTTGTTACGTTACAGCCTTATTCTAAATTTGATTAAATTATTTATTTTTTTCATCAATCTACACACAATACCCCATAATGACAAAGCGAAAACAGGTTTTTAGAAGATTTTGCAAATGTATTACAAATACAAAACAGAAATACCTCATTGACATAAGTATTCAGACCCTTTGCTATGATAATCACAATTGAGCTCAGGTGCATGCTGTTTCCATTGATCATCCTTGAGATGTTTCTACAACTTGATTGGAGTCCACCTGTGGTAAATTCAATTGATTGGACATGATTTGGAAAGGCACACACCTGTCTATATAAGGTCCCACAGTTGACAGTGAATGTCAGAGCAAAAACCAAGCCATGAGGTCTAAGGAATTGTCCGTAGAGCTCCGAGACAGGATTGTGTCGAGGCACAGATCTGGGGAAGGGTACCAAAAAATGTCTGCAACATTAAAGGTCCAAAGAACACAGTGGCCTCCATCATTCTTAAATGGAAGAAGTTTGGCACCACCAAGACTCTTCCTAGAGCTGGCCGCCCGGCCAAACTGAGCAATCGGGGGAGAAGGGCCTTGGTCAGCGAGGTGACCAAGAACCCAATGGTCACTCTGACAGAGCTCCAGAGTTCCTCTGTGGAGATGGGAGAACCTTCCAGAAGGACAACCATCTCTGCAGCACTTCACCAATAAGGCCTTTATGGTAGAGTGGCCAGACGGAAGCCACTCCTCAGTAAAAGGCACACGACAGCCCGCTTGGAGTTTGCCAAAAGGCACCTAAAGGACTCTCAGACCATGAGAAACAAGATTCTCTGGTCTGATGAAATCAAGATTGAACTCTTTGGCCTGAATGCCAAGTGTAACGTCTGGAGGAAACCTTGCACCATCCCTACGGTGAAGCATGGCGGTGGCAGCATCATGCTGTGGGGATGTTTTTCAGCGGCAGGGACTGGGAGACTAGTCAGGATCAAGGGAAAGATGAATGGTGCAAAGTACAGAGAGATCTTTGATTAAAACCTGCTCCAGAGCGCTCAGGACCTCAGACAGGGGCGAAGGTTCACCTTCCAACAGGACAACGACTCTAAGCACACAGCCAAGACAACGCAGGAGTGGCTTCGGGACAGGTCTCTGAATGTCCTTGAACCCGATCAAACTTCTCTTGAGAGACCTGAAAATAGCTGTGCAGCGACGCTCCCCATCCAACCTGACAGAGCTTGAGAGGATCTGTAGGGAAGAATGGGAGAAACTCCCCAAATACAGGTGTACCAAACTGTCAGAAACCGTCTCAGTGAAGCTCATCTGCGTGCTCGTTGTCCTCACCAGGGTCTTGACCTGACTGCAGTTCGGCGTCGTAACCAACTTCAGTGGGCAAATGCTCACCATCGATGGCCATGGGCATGCTGGAGAAATATGCTCTTCACCGATGAATCCCGGTTTCAACTGTACTGGGCAGATGTTAGACAGTGTGTATGGCGTCGTGTGGATGAGCGGTGTGCTGATGTCAACGTTGTGAACAGAGTGCCTCATGGTGGCGGTGGGGATATGGTATGGGCAGGCATAAGCTACGGACAACGAACACAATTGCATTTTATCGATGGCAATTTGAATGCACAGAGATACCGTGATGAGATCCTGAGGCCCATTGTCGTGCCATTCATCCGCCGCCATCACCTCATGTTTCAGCATGATAATGCACTGCCCCATGTCGCAAGGAGCTGTACACAATTCCTGGAAGCTGAAAATGTCCCAGTTCTTCCATGGCCTGCATACTCACCAGACATGTCATCAATTTAGCATGTTTGGGATGCTCTGAATCGACGTGTACGACAGCGTGTTCCAGTTCCCACCCATATCCAGCACCTTCACACACCCATTGAAGAGGAGTGGGACAACATTCCACAGGCCTCAATCAACAGCCTCATCATCTCTATGCGAAGGAGATGTGTCATGCTGCATGAGGCAAATGGTGGTCACACCAGATATTGACTGGTTTTCTGATCCACGCCCCTACTTTTTTTTTAAAGGTATCTGTGGCCAACAGATGCATATCTGTATTCCCAGTCATGTGAAATCCATAGATTAGGGCCTAATGAATTTATTTCAATTGACTGATTTCCTTATATGAACTGTAACTCAGCAAAATCGTTGAAATTGTTGCATGTTGCGTTTATACTCAAACCAAACCGAAACTGTGCAGAAATGATAATGGACCTACATTTATACATTCTTGACTGTGTCCGGCTCGCTAAGAATCATGGAAATGAAAGCAAGACAGTAAGGGAGCATCAGAAATTCCAAAAATGTGGGATAGAGGACAATTCTTTAAAATTTAAACACAGAGGAAATATAACACATTTTCAGTGCGGCGCTCCGGACCTCTCTGAAGACCAAATGCGGACCCCGGGGAAAAATTAGTTTGACACCCCTCGCCCAAATCCTCCTAAGCTATGTCTACACAGGCAATGCACAGCCATCAGCAAAAGCCGGCAGGTGTTACCTGAAACACTGTAAACACAGTCACACAGTTTCTAACAGCAGAACAGCCATCCCTGAGACAGAGCCGTTCCAGGGGAAGGGACAGGGCATGAAGCTGAGAGAGAGGTGTTTACTACAACTGCATCACCCCCTCCTGCTGCAGATACAGAGAGCACCAAGTCCAACACGACACGCAGCAGAACCAGCTGCATCAGCCACCAGAAGACAGTGATAAGTAGTGCTTGGACATGACTCAAAAATATACGCTTAGGCTGCACTGAGCCATATTTGGAATTGGTTGGCATAACTGACACTCCTGCAAACTCAACTTCAAATCTGCAATATGGTGAGTGTCACCCCCACCTCCGCCTGTCTGCCCACATACTTCACCAACACAAGCAGTAGATCAAATAAAGTATAAGTACAATCTTAGAAAAAAGGGTTCCAAAAGGGTTCTGTGGCTGTCCCCATGGATAACCCTTTTGGGTTCCATGTAGAACCCTCTGTGGAAAAGGTTCTACATGGAACCCAAAAGGTTTCTACCTATAACCAAAAGGGTTCTACCTGGAATGAAAAGGGGTTATCAAAGGGTTCTCCTATGGGGACAGCCGAATAATCCTTTTTGGTTCTGAATAGCACCTTTTTGAGTGTAATGTTACTGTTGTGTGCTGCATACATACTGTATGTGAATGTGGACTGGGTATGGCATAGAAAGATAACACAACAAGTTATTTGTCATGAAAGGGATACAGAAGCACAAACCCAGTATCATTTCTTATTTTGACAGCAGAGACGCTATCTAAGAAAATAAGGTCTAAATTACTCTAACTTCCTTTCAGAAGAGCACTGAGTGTTTCTTACCTTTCATTCCAAACTTTGACCGTCGTCCATATTTGTTGATGAGAACAAACAGGACAACAAGAAGGACACAGGCGAATCCAGCCAGGCCGACAGCAATAGACACCTGGAGAAGGACAAGACAGGGTTTAGTGAGAGTAGATCTCACAATAAAGATTTCTACCTTAGGTACAGACTAGCCAACAGGCATGAAGAATGAATGCAGGGTTTGTGAAAACTTAATTAGTAGTGCAATGTATTGCTGAAAATTAAGGGGAATGCATCCTATACATTATCCACTGGCAACAACAATTCAAAGATAAATCAAGAGGAGATGCACAAAATTAAGTGGAAGTCTTCTCTCCTTCCATGTCAATGCTCTCTTCCCAATTAAAACCTTCAAATGAGGAAATAATCTCCATTCAGTCAATTACACAGGTTGATGTTTATTGTCATGAGTCTTGTCCTGGAAGCAGAACTGAGCGATTTCCCCTTAGATAGGCCAGCTGAAATGTCAAAATGGGCTATATTGTAAAACGTTATAAAAACTAAAATTTGCTTTTTGGTCTTAATTTAAGGTCAGGGATAGACATTATGGTTAACAGTGTGGTTAAGGTTAGGGTTAAAATCAGATTGTATGACTTTGTGGCTGTGCCAGCTAGTGACCACTCTGCAGAACTGCCTCCAGAACAAGATTCATGACAAAAAAACAGTAACCTGTGTCAATTACAGCACAAAGATGAGCGAAGTCACATTATAAAGAAATGGGAAAGGAAAAGGCAGATAGGAGGGAGCTACAAGGCGAGGGAGTGAAAAATAAAAGAAACAGAATAAAATAGCTCAAACTAAAGCCTCCTTTTTATTGTTGTTCCCAGGAAAAATAAGATGTTCATGTACTGTAACAGGCTGTATCTCCACTAGGTATAAAAAGCCACAGTACAGCACCACAGTGTTCTCAAACTCACCCCGAACGTGTCCTCCTCAGGCCTGTGTGTTACTGTGATGGTCGGCGTAGGAGTCCCTGTGAAGAAGAACAAAGAACACAGCGGTCCTATTTATGAAAGTACTGACTGACAACCTTGAGTTATACTGTATGTACTGTATAATATATCCTGAAACATAACATGCAGTCTACACTAGCATTCTGAACAAGCCATAGGCATAGAGATTAACATACAGAGTAGTAATCCGTGATGGCAGGGGAGAAGGGTGGGTATGACCTACAGCAGGGATCATCAAATAGATTAAGCCACGGGCCATTCTGCCGCGGACCATTTCAAATCTTGCTTACATTTGTATACGATCAAATACACTGAGTGTACAAAACATTAAGAACACCTGCTCTTTCCATGACAGACTGACCAGGTGAATCCAGGTGAAAGCTATGATCCTTTATTAATGTCACTTGTTAAATCCACTTCAATCAGTGTAGATGAAGGGGAGGAGACCGGTTAAAGAGGATTTTTAAGCCTTGAGACAATTGAGACATGGATTGTGCATGTGTGCCATTTAGAGGGTGAATGGGCAAGACAAAAGATTTAAGTGCCTTTGAACAGTGTATGGTAGTATGTGCCAGGAGCACCGGTTTGTGTCAATAACTGTAACGCTGCTGGGTTTTTCACGCTCAACAGTTTCCAGTGTGTATCAAGAATGGTCCACCACCCAAAGGACATCCAGCCAACTTGATACAACCGTGGGAATCATTGGAGTCAACATGGGCCAGCATCCCTGTGGAACGCTTTCGACACCTTGTAGAGTCTATCCCGACTAATTAAGGCTGTTCATAGGGCGAAAGGGGGGGTGCAACTCAATATTAGGAATATGTTTTTAATGTTTTGTACACTCAGTGTATCACTCTCTATTATGCGTGGGAACAGATTTCCCCCCAAAAAATCTATTAAAGCTGATTTGCTGGTGTTTTTACAGTCTTTTATGTCCAACAATAAAAAATAAAAAATAACTTGGGGGTGCCAACTAAAATCAACCGCGGGCCGCTAGTTGGGGAACCCTGACATACAGTATGTACCAGATGAAATAATTACAGCACAGACCCACAATCCATGCAGCTAACTGATATTATGGTTAATGCTTTGTAATCTGTGTAGTGTCAGTTGGGTTGTTGCCCTTCACAGCTCTGCTTCCATTTCTGATAAACTGAGACCTTTTCTCTCCTCATCTGTATCCACTTCTATGGAGACACTAATCCCCCTGGGTTTCCCTCCCATCATGCTCTCTGCTAACAGGCCATGGTGCGGTGCGGTGCAGTTTAGGGGAGCGGAACAGAATAGAACAGTGCTGACAAACAACTCTGTCCTGTTCTGTCTACCCTCTTACCCTCCCTGCCTTCCTACCACCAAGTACACTCATCTAACATCATCCCCAGCCCTGACAGTAACAATCTGTCACTCTCTCACGTCCGTTTATTATGCATGGAAAATCCCAATGAAGCTCCGGCATGATGTCAATTTGAGGGCCTGGGGATGAAGATCAGTGGCTGTGCGTGCCTCTACATTTAACTCCTAAATTAGAACAGACTAAAGACTAAATGAAAATGCCCTCCTAGAGCCTGTTGGTCCTTCAACAAGAGAGGAGTCTAGGTATAACCTTGAGTCCTACTCAGCTAATGTAGGCAGTGTATGGTAGGAACAACTGTTTGGAATTAGGGTAGTAAATATCAGAACATTTAAATGAAATAAAATGTAAGCTCCCATGACGATTTTGTCACTCTGCTTATTAAATACAGTACCAGTCAAAAGTTTGGACACACCTACTCATTCCAGGTTTTTTTTTTTTTTTTTTACTATTTATAGATGTCACGCCCTGGCTCTGGGACTCTTATATGCTGAGCCAGGGTGTGTAGATTCTATGTGTTTGTGTTCTGTGTTTAGGATCTAGTTCATGTGTATCTATGTTGGCCGGGGTGGTTCTCAATCAGAGGCAACGAGAATCAGCTGTTGCTTGTTGTCTCTGATTGGGAACCATACTTAGGCAGCCTGTTTGGCACAGTGTATTGTGGGATCTTGTTCCGTGTATGGTTAGTGTTTGTTACCAAGGACTTCACGTATCGTTTTGTTGTTTTGTTAGTTGTGTAGTACTCTAATAAAGTATGTTCGCATTCCACGCTGCGCATTGGTCCACTCCTTTTGACGATCGTGACAATAGAATAATAGTGAAGACATCAAAACTATGAAATAACACATATGGAATCATGTAGTAACCAAAAAAGTGTTAAACAAATCAAAATATATTTTATATTTGAGATTCTTCAAAGTAGCCACCCTTTGCCTTGATGACAGCTTTGCACACTCTTGGCATTCTCTCAACCAGCTTCATGAGGTAGTCACCTCGAATGCATTTCCATTAACAGGTGTGCCTTGTTAAAAGTTAATTTGTGGAATTTGTGGAATGTCTTTCCTTCTTAATGCGTTCGAGCCAATCAGTTGTGTTGTGACAAGGTAGGGTTGGTATACAGAAGATATCCCTATTTGGTAAAAGACCAAGTACATATTATGGCAAGAATAGCTCAAATAAGCAAAAAGAAATGACAGTCCATCATTACTTTAAGACATGAAGGTCAGTCAATACGGAACATTTCTAGAACTTTTAAGGTTTCTTCAAGTGCAGTTGCAAAAACCATCAAGAGCAATGATGAAACTGGCTCTCATGTGGACCTCCACAGGAAAGGAAGACCCAGAGTTACCTCTGCTGCAGAGGATAAGTTCATTAGAGTTACCAGCCTCAGAAATGGCAGCCGAAATAAATGCTTCACAGAGTTCAAGTAACAGACACATCTCAACATCAACTGTTCAGAGGAGACTGTGTGAATCAGGCCTTCATGGTCGAATTGCTGCAAATACACAACTACTAAAGGACACCAATAAGAAGAAGATACTTGCTTGGGCCAAGAAACATGAGCAATGGACATTAGACCGGTGGAAATCTGTCCACTGGTCTAATTAGTCAAAATGTGAGATATTTGGTACCAATGTTTTTATTTATTAATTTTTTTAGGGGGTAAATCAGCTTTAATATTGCAGATAGATTGTAACTTCCATCAATGTAATTGTCTGCATCACTTCCAATACCCCATATGTTTATTTTTTCTCTCGTATTTGATACATTTACATTACATTTACGACTTACATAGCGACTTACAGTTAGTGCATACATTAAATCTTCGAGGGGGAAAAATTAAAAATAAAAACCTTACAATAACCTAGTTGCATAAGTGTGCACACCCTCTTATAACTGGGGATGTGGCTGTGTTCAGAATTAAACAATCACATTCAAACTCATGTTAAATAGAAGTCATTACACACCTGCCATCATTTAAAGTGACTCTGATTAATCACAAATAAAGTTCAGCTGTTCTAGTAGGATTTTCCTTACATTTTCTTAGTTGCATCTCAGAGCAAAAGCCATGGTCCGCAGAGAGCTTCCAAAGCATCAGAGGGATCTCATTGTTGAAAGATATCAGTCAGGAGAAGGGTACAAAATAATTTCCAAAGCATTACATGGAACACAGTGAAGACAGTCATCATCAAGTGGAGAAAATATGGCACAACAGAGACATTACCAAGAACTGGACGTCCCTCCAAAATTTATGAAAAGACAAGAAGAAAACTGGTCAGGGAGGCTTCCAATAGGCCTACAGCAACATTAAAGGAACTGCAGGAATTTCTGGCAAGTACTGGCTGTGTGCTACATGTGACAACAATCTCCCGTATTCTTCATATGAATGGGCTATGGGGTAGGGTGGCAAGACGGAAGCCTTTTCGTACAAAGAAAAACATCCAAGCCCGGCTGAAGTTTGCAGAAACAAACAAGTCCCCCAAAAGCACGTGGGAAAATGTGTTATGGTCTGATGAAACCAAGGTTGAACTTTTTGGCCATAATTCCAAAAGGTATGTTTGGCACAAAAACAACACTGCACATCACCCAAAGAACACCATACCCACAGTGAAGCATGGTGGAGGCAGCATCATGCTTTGGGGCTGTAACTGGGGCCTTAGTCAGGGTGGAGGGAATTATGAACAGTTCCAAATACCAGGCAATTTTGGCACAAAACCTTCAGGCGTCCGTTAGAAAGCTGAAGATGAAGAGGAAGTTCACCTTTCAGCACGACAACGACCCAAAGTACAGATCCAAATCCACAAAAGCATGGCTTCACCAGAAGAAGATTAACGTTTTGGAATGGCCCAGTCAGAGCCCAGACCTGAATCCAATTGAACATCTCTGGGGTGATCTGAAGAGGGCTGTGCACAGGAGATGTCCTCGCAATATGACAGATTTGGAGCGCTTTTGCAAAGAAGAGTGGGCAAATATTGCCACGTCAAGATGTGCCATGCTATTAGACTCCTACCCAAAAAGACTGAGTGCTGTAATAAAATCAAAAGGTGCTTCAACAAAGTATTAGTTTAAAGGTGTGCGCACTTATGAAACCAGATTATTGTGATTTTTTTATTTTTTATTTTTCCCCCTTAAAGATTTCAGTTTGTTTTTCAATTGAATTGTTCACGTTATCGGTCACATTAAAGGTAGAAAAAGTTCTGACATCATTTATCTTTGTCTCAATCTTTTACATCACAAAAACCTTGCATTTTAACAGGGCTGTGTAGACTTTTTATATCCACTTTACATAACATTTTTTAAAAATATATTTCCCTTTATTACCTTCCAACCCCACCACCCCTTCTCTAATTGGAGTAAACTAGTGAACAACAATGTTTAGGCCTCTACTTCCAGCTTATACATACCATATAAATTTGATGAACACAGTCAATTTTACAATAAATATACAGTGGGGAAAAAATGTATTTAGTCAGCCACCAATTGTGCAAGTTCTCCCACTTAAAAAGATGAGAGAGGCCTGTAATTTTCATCATAGGTACACGTCAACTATGACAGACAAATTGAGAATTTTTTTCTCCAGAAAATCACATTGTAGGATTTTTTATGAATTTATTTGCAAATTATGGTGGAAAATAAGTATTTGGTCACCTACAAACAAGCAAGATTTCTGGCTCTCACAGACCTGTAACTTCTTCTTTAAGAGGCTCCTCTGTCCTCCACTCGTTACCTGTATTAATGGCACCTGTTTGAACTTGTTATCAGTGTAAAAGACACCTGTCCACAACCTCAAACAGTCACACTCCAAACTCCACTATGGCCAAGACCAAAGAGCTGTCAAAGGACACCAGAAACAAAATTGTAGACCTGCACCAGGCTGGGAAGACTGAATCTGCAATAGGTAAGCAGCTTGGTTTGAAGAAATCAACTGTGGGAGCAATTATTAGGAAATGGAAGACATACAAGACCACTGATAATCTCCCTCGATCTGGGGCTCCACGCAAGATCTCACCCTGTGGGGTCAAAATGATCACAAGAATGGTGAGCAAAAATCCCAGAACCACACGGGGGGACCTAGTGAATGACCTGCAGAGAGCTGGGACCAAAGTAACAAAGCCTACCATCAGTAACACACTACGCCGCCAGGGACTCAAATAATGCAGTGCCAGACGTGTCCCCCTGCTTAACCAGTACATGTCCAGGCCCGTCTGAAGTTTGCTAGAATGCATTTGGATGATCCAGAAGAGGATTGGGAGAATGTCATATGGTCAGATGAAACCAAAATATAACTTTTTGGTAAAAACTCAACTCACCGTGTTTGGAGGACAAAGAATGCTGAGTTGCATCCAAAGAACACCATACCTACTGTGAAGCATGGGGGTGGAAACATCATGCTTTGGGGCTGTTTTTCTGCAAAGGGACCAGGACGACTGATCCGTGTAAAGGAAAGAATGAATGGGGCCATGTATCGTGAAATTTTGAGTGAAAACCTCCTTCCATCTTCAAGGGCATTGAAGATGAAACGTGGCTGGGTCTTTCAGCATGACAATGATCCCAAACACACCGCCCGGGCAACGAAGGAGTGGCTTCGTAAGAAGCATTTCAAGGTCCTGGAGTGGCCTAGCCAGTCTCCAGATCTCAACCCCATAGAAAATCTTTGGAGGGAGTTGAAAGTCTGTGTTGCCCAGCGACAGCCCCAAAACATCACTGCTCTAGACGATATCTGCATGGAGGAATGGGCCAAAATACCAGCAACAGTGTGTGAAAACCTTGTGAAGACTTACAGAAAAACGTTTGACCTGTGTCATTGCCAACAAAGGGTATATAACAAAGTATTGAGAAACTTTTGTTATTGACCAAATACTTATTTTCCACCATAATTTGCAAATAAATTCATTAAAAATCCTACAATGTGATTTTCTGGATTTTTTTTCTCATTTTGTCTGTCATAGTTGACGTGTACCTATGATGAAAATTACAGGCCTCTCTCATCTTTTTAAGTGGGAGAACTTGCACAATTGGTGGCTGACTAAATACTTTTTTCCCCACTGTATTTTGTTGGTTTTTACTCCTGAACTTCCTCTACCCTCAACCTCTCCGATCATTTTCATGATGTCCATCCGGTTTGCTTCTATATGCCATATCTTTCTAACTGTGCTCTTTCACAAAAGCTCTCAACCTATAATCTATATACTTATTATGGACACAGTATGCTTTACATTAGTTATCTTGTTGTTATTAGTTGTTGTTAGTTGTTATTAGTCCCATCCTTCAACTTCATTCAAAACCACCCATCTATTGCTTAACACCATCCATATTGGATTTCTATTTGCCATATATTTTTCAACTGTACTGTGATGTTTTACAAAAGTTCTGAACCTTTCTATTCTCATTGTTTCAACAGATTGTAAATTGAAAATATTTTTTTTGCTAAAAGTATTCCTATATTATTGATCGACTGACTATGACTTTTCAGATCACCAAGTAGTGCTTTCTGCAGTGTTAGCTCCAGGTAAATATTGCAATCCTTTAGCCATTCCTGGACCTGTGTCCAAAAACAAGCTACAAATGGACAGTACCAAAACAAATGATCTAATGATTCTGTCTCTTCGCAGCAAAATCTGCAGAGCTGGGAAGATTGTATGCCCCATATAAATAACATTCTATTGGTAGCAAGAATTGTATATAATAATTAAAATTTAAAAATTATAAGTTTAGAATCCGGCGTCGTTTTGCGTATCAGTTCATAATAACTATGCCATGGAAATGGTACGTCAAAAATCTCTTCCCAACTATTTTGCAATCTATATGGGACGGCTGTCAATCCTTTGGTCCTTAAATGAAACTGGTATACTTTTTTTTAAATCAGAATTTTCTTTAACCAATTATGTTTTTTAATGCAAGGCCGACATACAAGTTCCTTACTTTTTTCCCCTTCCACTTTCCTCTTCCATTTTTGCGGTAATGCTGCAATTATTTGGTTGTAATTTTGGGTAGAGCAGACATTTCAATATGTTTTTGTTAGCTGCATGTGCGACATAACTCCACCAGTCCTACCAATGATATCATTTACGAAAATTATACCTTTTTTTTTTTTATGTGTCAAAAAAGATTATTTTTTTTAATCAATTAGTGTATTTGAGTTTAACCACAATATTTGTTGCATTATTTGTTCTGTCGTTTCTGGAGGATTAAATTGAAATTGCAACCAACTTTCTATGGCTTGTTTTAGAAATAGTGATGTTTGGGAGATGATTTCCATTTCAAATAACTGAAAGTGAGAGGTTGTAATCTGAATAAAGGGAAAAAGACCATTCCTGAACATTGGGTGAGACAATCTTTCTAATTTGCTAGAGAACCAGTTCGGATTTAAGTATAACTTTTGTATTACTGAATCTTTTAGTGATAGGTCTAATGATTTAATATTTAATCATTTCTGCCCTCTGAATTCATATTCATTATATAAATAGGTCGGTTTAATTTTGTCTGGCTTGCCGTTCCAAATAAAATGGAATATTTTTTTCTCATATAATTTAAAAAACTGTTCGCTAGGCGTAGGCAAGACCATAAGCAAATAGGTAAACTGGGATAATACTAAAGAGTTAATCAGGGTGATTTTTCCACAAATTGACAGGTATTTACCTTTCCATGGTAGCAAGATCTTATCTATTTTTGCTAACTTTCTATTAAAATGTATTGGAGTGAGATCATTTATTTCATTTGGGATATGTATTCCGAGTATATCCACATCACCATCTGACCATTTTATTGGTAAAATACTTGGTAATGTAAAAATTGTATTTGTTTGTGATCCAATACGTAATATAGTACTTTTATCATAAATTGGTTGTAATCCAGAGATTTTGAAAATGTATCTAGATCCTCTATGAACCAGTGGAGGGATTCAAGTTGTGGATTTAAAAGAAAACATGAATCATCATCACTTTTGTTTTTAAGCCCTTGATTTTTATTCCCTTGATATTATTGTTGGATCTGATTTTAATAGCTAACATCACGATGGCCATAATAAATAGATATGCCGATAGTGGACAACCTTGTTTCACTCCTCTTGACAGTTTAAAACTTTCTGAGAAATAGCCATTATTTACTATTTTACACCTAGGGTTACTACACATGATTTTAACCCAATTTATAAGAGATTCTCCAAAATTGAAATGCTCCAGGCATTTAAACAGTGGGGAGAACAAGTATTTGATACACTGCCGATTTTGCAGGTTTTCCTACTTACAAAGCATGTAGAGGTCTGTAATTTTTATCATAGGTACACTTCAACTGTGAGAGACGGAATCTAAAACAAAAGTCCAGAAAATCACATTGTATGATTTTTAAGTAATCATTTGCATTTTATTGCATGACATAAGTATTTGATACATCAGAAAAGCAGAACTTAATATTTGGTACAGAAACCTTTGTTTGCAATTACAGAGATCATACGTTTCCTGTAGGTCTTGACCAGGTTTGCACACACTGCAGGAGGGATTTTGGCACACTCCTCCATACAGACCTTCTCCAGATCCTTCAGGTTTCGAGGCTGTCGCAGGGCAATACGGACTTTCAGCTCCCTCCAAAGATGTTCTATTGGGTTCAGGTCTGGAGACTGGCTAGGCCACTCCAGGACCTTGAGATGCTTCTTACGGAGCCACTCCTTAGTTGCCCTGGCTGTGTGTTTCGGGTCGTTGTCATGCTGGAAGACCCAGCCACGACCCATCTTCAATGCTCTTACTGAGGGAAGGAGGTTGTTGGCCAAGATCTCGCGATACATGGCCCCATCCATCCCCCCCTCAATACGGTGTAGTCGTCCTGTTCCTTTTGCAGAAAAGCATCCCCAAAGAATGATGTTTCCACCTCCATGCTTCACAGTTGGGATGGTGTTATTTGGGTTGTACTCATCCTTCTTCTTCCTCCAAACACGGCGAGTGGAGTTTAGACCAAAAAGCTATATTTTTTTCTCATCAGACCACATGACCTTCTCCCATTCCTCCTCTGGATCATCCAGATGGTCATTGGCAAACTTCAGACGGGCCTGGACATGCACTGGATTGAGCAGGGGGACCTTGCGTGCGCTGCAGGATTTTAATCCATGACGGCGTAGTGTGTTACTAATGGTTTTCTTTGAGACTGTGGTCCCAGCTCTCTTCAGGTCATTGACCAGGTCATGCCGTGTAGTTCTGGGCTGATCCCTCACCTTCCTCATGATCATTGATGCCCCACGAGGTGAGATCTTGCATGGAGCCCAAGACCGAGGGTGATTGACCGTCATCTTGAACTTCTTCCATTTTCTAATAATTGCGCCAACAGTTGTTGCCTTCTCACCAAGCTGCTTGCCTATTGTCCTGTAGCCCATCTCAGCCTTGTGCAGGTCTACAATTTTATCCCTGATGTCCTTACACAGCTCTCTGGTCTTGTCCATTGTGGAGAGGTTGGAGTCTGTTTGATTGAGTGTGTGGACAGGTGTCTTTTATACAGGTAACGAGTTCAAACAGGTGCAGTTAATACAGGTAATGAGTGGAGAACAGGAGGGCTTCTTAAAGAAAAACTAACAGGTCTGTGAGAGCCGGAATTCTTACTGGTTGGTAGGTGATCAAATAATTATGTCATGCAATAAAATGCAAATTAATTACTTAAAAATCATACAATGTGATTTTCTGGATTTTTGTTTTAGATTCCGTCTCTCACAGTTGAAGTGTACCTATGATAACAATTACAGACCTCTACATGCTTTGTAAGTAGGAAAACCTGCAAAATCGGCAGTGTGTCAAATACTTGTTCTCCCCACTGTATATAAACCCCAGTCGTACTTTATCAACCGCCATGTCTTTGTGAGAGGCAGAGTAGGTGAACGGATGATCTCCGCATGTGTGGTTCCCACCGTGAAGCATAGAGGAGGAGGTTTGATGGTGTGGGGGTGCTTTGCTGGTGACACTGTCAGTTATTTGTTTAGAATTCAAGGCACACTTAACCAGCATGGCTACCACAGCATTCTGCAGCGATACGCCATCCCATCTGGTTTGCACTAAGTGGGACTATCATTTGTTTTTCAACAGGACAATGACGCAAAACATACCTCCAGGCTGTGTAAGGGCTATTTGACCAAGGAGAGTAATGGAGTGCTGCATCAGATGACCTGGCCTCCACAATCACTCGATCTCATCCCAATTGAGATGGTTTGGGATGAGTTGGACCGCAGAGTGAAGAAAAAGCAGCCAACATGTGCTCATCATATGTGGGAACTCCTTCAAGTCTGTTGGAAAATCATTCCTCATGAAGCTGGTTGAGAGAATGCCAAGAGTGTGCAAAGCTGTCATCAAGGCAAACGGTGGCTACTTTGAAGAATCTCAAATATAAAATATATTATGATTTGTTTAACACTTTTTGGGTTACTACATGATTCCATATGTGTTATTTCATAGTTTTGATGTCTTCACTATTATTCTACAATGTAGAAAATAGTAAAAATAAAGAAAAACCCTGGAATGAGTAGGTGTGTGCAAACTTTTGACTGGTACTGTAGATGTCATGGTACTATTTATGTCATGGTACCTCAGGTAACTGCCAAAATATAGGAATCACTTGAGTAAATGAGGGATACAAAGTATATTGAAAGCAGCTGCTTCCACACAGGTGTGGTTCCTGAGTTAATTAAGCAATTAACATCCCATCATGTTTAGGGCCATGTATAAAAATGCACAGTTGCCCATTATTTTGGCTACCATGGCTAGAAGAAGAGAGCTCAGTAACTATGAAAGAGGGGTCTCAAAAGAGCATAGGGGGTTTAAAGTGTGTGTGTGTCGTCTCTCAGTCACCAGATCTCAACCCAATTAAACACTTATGGAAGATTCTGGAAAGGTGCCTGAGACATCATTTTCCACCACCATAAACAAAACACCAAAATGATGGACTTTCTCATGGAAGAATGGTGTCGCATCCCTCCAATAGAGTTCCAGACATCTATGCCAAGGTGCATTGAAGCTGTCTGGCGGCTCGTGGTGGCCCAATGCACTATTAAGACACTTTATGTTGGTGTTTCCTTTATTTTGGCAGTTACCTATATGTATTGTTGACTGTCTTAAAATGAAAATCACTTACCATAACCCCCTAGAATCGTTTTAATCATGTTTTATTCAGCTAGAGACTTGGTACTATTTGTCTTATGGTACTATTTCTTGTTGACTGTCTTATAAGATCACTTACCATAATCACCATAATCTGTAGGAAAAGAAGACAGAAAAGGAGTCATCAGTGCCGTGTTCAACCAATGTGTATATGTACAGGGCATGTTAAAAGAATTACAGTTTTTACTCTACTACTGGTCAGCAAATTCACTATATATACAAACGTATGTGGACACCCCTGCAAATTAGTGGATTCGGCTATTTCAGCCACACCCGTTGCTGACAGGTATATACAATTGGGATGGGTGGGAAGGTGTGTGGGTGTGATGTGTGGGTGGGATGGGTGGGTGGGATGAAGGACTGGGGATGTTGTACTGTTATAAATGTCTATATGTCTAATAATAAAGCATTTAAAATCAAAAAGAAGAACAAAAAGTAACATTCCCAATAATATCTTATTTTCACCTCATAAATTCCATGTATTAATAGAGGTCTAACAGAAAGAAAGAGTGTTTCTATATTTATCAGTGAACCTGTTAATAAGTCAGTAAAACTTGGTTCTCAGCGACTCTCTTAACAGTTTTCAGCTCTGCTTCATCAATTCCACTGATCCATGCAATATCCTATTGGACTAATGAAAGGTCACAGGTATGAAGCTACTATATACAGTTGAAGTCAGAAGTTTACATACACCTTAGCCAAATACATTTAAACTCAGTTTTTCACAATTCCTGACATTTCATCCTTGTAGAAATTCCCTGTCTTAGGTCAGTTAGGATCACATTCCCAGTGGTTCAGAAGTTTACATACACTCAATTAGTATTTGGTAGCATTGCCTTTAAATTGTTTAACTTGGGTCAAACATTTCGGGTACCCTTCCACAAGCTTCCCACAATAAGTTGGGTGAATTGTGGCCCATTCCTCCTGACAAAGCTGGTGTAACTGAGTCAGGTTTGTAGGCCTCCTTGCTCACACATGCTTTTTCAGTTCTGCCCACACTTCTATAGGATTGAGGTCAGGGCTTTGTGATGGCCACTCCAATACCTTGACTTTGTTGGCCTTAAGCCATTTTACCACAACTTTGGAAGTATGGTCGGGGTCATTATCCATTTGGAAGACCCATTTGTGACCAAGATTTAACTTCCTGACTGATGTCTTGATATGTTGCTTCAATATATCCACATAATTTTCCTTCCTCATGATGCCATCTATTTTGTGAAGTGCACCAGTCCCTCCTGCAGCAAAGCACCCCCACAGCATGATGCTGCCATCCCCGTGCTTCACGGTTGGGATGGTGTTCTACGGCTGGCAAGCAACCCCCTTTTTCCTCCAAACATAACGATGGTCATTATGGCCAAACAGTTATATTTTTGATTCATCAGACCAGAGGACATTTCTCGAAAAGTATGATCTTTGTCCCCATGTGCAGTTGCAAACCGTAGTCTGGGTTTTTTATGGTGGTTTTGGAGCAGTGGCTTCTTCCTTGCTGAGCGGCCTTTCAGGTTATGTCGATATATGACTCGTTTTACTGTGGATATAGATAATTTTGTACATGTTTCCTCCAGCATCTTCACAAGGTCCTTTGCTGTTGTTCTGGGATTGATTCGCTCTTTTCGCACCAAAGTACATTCATCTCCAGGAGACAGAATGTGTCTCCTTCCTGAGCCGTATGATGGCTGCGTGGTCCCATGGTGTTTATACTTGCGTGCTACTGTTTGTACAGATGAACGTGGTTCCTTCAGGCGTTTGGAAATAGCTCCCAAGGATGAACCAGACTTGTGGAGGTCTACAATTTTTTTTCTGAGGTCTTGGCTGATTTCTTTTGATTTTCCCATGTTGTCAAGGCACTGAGTTTGAAGGTAGTCCTTGAAATACATCCACAGGTACACCTCCAATTGACTCAAAATATGTCAATTAGCCTATCAGAAGCTTCTAAAGCCATGACATTCTTTTCTGGAATTTTCCAAGCTGTTTAAAGGCACAGTCAACTTAGTGTATGGAAACTTCTGACCCACTGGAATTGTGATACAGTGAATTATAAGTGAAATAATCTGTCTGTAAACAATTGTTGGAAAAATTACTTGTGTCATGCACAAAGTAGATGTCCTAACCGACTTGCCAAGACTATAGTTTGTTAACAAGAAATGTGTGGAGTGTTTGAAAAACGAGTTTTAATGACTCCAACCTAAGTGTATGTAAACTTCTGACTTCAACTGTATCTGTACTACTATATACAGTTTAGCTACTTTAGCTAGCATAATCTACCTACCGTCTGGAAACGGGGAGTTGAGGAAGTGTCCATACACTGTCTTGGTGGTGACTCCTAGGAAGTTGCTTGCCTCCAGAGTGTAGTTGCCGTTGTTGTGGTGCGTGGGGTCCTTGAAGTTGAGGCATCCCTCCAGGTAGTCCTGGTAGGTATCCATCTCAGTGCGGATGTAGTCACTGGGGGAGATCTCGTTGTCTCGGTGGAACCAGCGCAGGGTGGGCTGGGGGTTGCCACGCACCGTGAACTCTATGCAGGTTTCATGGCGACGCTCGGGCTCGTCCAGCTTCAGGATGGTGGGGGGGACTGTTGGGAGCGAGGACAGACATGAGGAGAGGAGCGTCAGGTATGACAGAAATGTGTTCTTTAATGTGTCAGCGTATAGTGTTACACCCTGTTGGCCAACACCACTCAGTATGAATGTAAATGCAGGAGCAACAAACGGTCATCAAATTACCCTGTTATGGTATCCAGCTGATGGAAACAATGTGGTCTAATAAGGGAACTTGACGATCAGTTAGTCTATCTAATCACCACAGCTGTTGACATTCTCTGTTTTAAGACGTTTCCAAAAGACAAGCCAAGCGGCTGTTGAGATGATTGGTAATTACCAGGAAGGTTAGGAAACCAAAGAGCATGTGGTTTCATAAAGAACAACACAAACAAAAACAAATGGCTTTGCTGTGATGCACCAGTGCACCGCCACTGAATAACTAGCAGGATCTTCCAGATCTTTCCCAACGGAGAGGGTCAGAGCTCCCTCTCCTCGCTCCGCTGGAAAGCAATCACGCACATTATGTGATGAAACATTCTATAAATCTCTGCAATCTTTCACGTAGAGGACCACTGGCTTGTCATGGATGAAATATCGACATCCAAGGGAACCACCTCCCAGCAAAGAGACTGTGAGTGGTTTGAAGGCCAACCATATAAATGGTGTTTTGTTGACATTTGAATCTGCTGCTAAGATGTGGCTACTGACCACAGGAACATTGGGTTGTCTCCAGGCTTTTGGTGGAGTGGATTCATCCACTCCGAACGATGGCGGCCAGACACAGTAATAATATCACACCTTATAAAAGTGCCCACCACTTAACTCCACATCCATGGTCAGTCTGTTAGAAGCTAACCATCTGCAAATACAGGGCTGTAAATGTGCCATACAGAGCTCATCTAAAGCATCAATCATATTCTGATTCACTGTTAATTGAGCTAAAATACACTAGGGTTGTCACTATACCAGTATCGCGACTCTCAGAGGTAGTATTGTGGCAAGGAAACAAAACATGAAGTGGACTACATTTCCTGAGGAAAACAGTCCTAATGTTGGAAACAAGCAGCCTTATGTTGTCAACCAGAATCACGTTTCTTTTCCAAGCTATAGCACACAATATCTTACATGCAGTAGTTTTTTTAAAGACCAAAGAGTCTAGTCTGCTTTGTGCTTTCCTTGTTGCCATGGACAATCAGATATCGTAGTATTGTGACAACCCTAAAATACACACTATATACAAAGAGTACATGCCAATTTCCTCATTGTTAGTAATGCAACGTCAAACACAGGGGGTCTCTGTGAAAATATTAAGAAAAACACCCTGAAAATGAGTGTTTGAGATAGAGGGAGCGAGAGCGAGAGCGAGAGCGAGAGCGAGAGAGCGAGAGAGAGAGAGAGAGAGAGAGAGAGAGAGAGAGAGAGAGAGAGAGAGAGAGAGAGAGAGAGAGAGAGAGAGTACATAGCCAATAATATAACATTTGAAATGTCTATATGCTTTTAAAACATTTGTGAGTGTAATGTTCACTAATGTTTCCCTTGCTTATTTCCCTTTTGTTTATTGTCTATTCCATTTGCTTTGGCAATGTAAACATGTTTCCCATGCCAATAAAGCCCTTTGAATTGAATTGAATTGAGAGAGAGCATAAGAGAGCGTAAGAGAGAGAGAGAGTGACTTGTTTCCACCTGAGTTTGCAGATCTATTCATAATCTCTGGGAATCAATCTCTATTGAGTATGGAGAGAATAATGTTACACCCCTGTTGGCCAACTGCCTTGTCATGGATACAATATTCACATCCAAGGGAACCACCTCCCAGCTCGCAGGGATCAATATTCAATACAATGGCCTGATAGAATGGAACTGATAGAATGGATAAAAGTAGGCCTAGTTATAGAATGGAGAGGATAGAATGGATATGAGTATTGATAGAATGGAGTTAGAATGGATAGCATTGAATGGATAGGAGTACTGATAGAATGGATAGGAGTAGTAATAGAATGGTGAAAATAGAATGGATAGGAGTACTGATAGAATGAGTAGGTTAGAATAGATAGCATTGAATGTATGACTGTACTGATAGAATGGATAGGAGTAGTTGTGGGGACTGAAATGAAATGTAAATGTAGTTAACATAGGCTACAACAGGGGTGTCAAACATATGGCCCATTCAATCCGGCCCGCGGGTCGTCTGAGTAAAAAATAATAATAAAGAAAATAATTGAGAAGAAAAACAATAATCAGGGAAAATCAAAATTGTGTAGAAAAGATAATGGACCTACACTACATGACCAAAAGTATGTGGACACCTACTCGTCGAACATCTTATTCCAAAATCATGGGCATTAATATGGAGTTGGTCCCCCCTTTGCTGCTATAAAAGCCTCCACTCTTCTGGGAAGGCTTTCCACTAGATGTTGGAACATTGTTGTGGGGACTTGCTTCCATTCAGCCACAAGAGCATTAGTGAGGTCGGGCACTGATGTTGGGCCATTAGGCCTGGCTCGCAGTCGGCGTTCCAATTCATCCCAAAGGTGTTTGATGGGGTTGAGGTCAGGGCTCTGTGCAGGCCAGTCAAGTTCTTGGGGAGTTGAGGAAGGGCAAAAATTTGACGAACTGACTTGTTGGAAAAGTGGCATCCTTTGACAGTGCCACGTTGAAAGTGACTGAGCTCTTCAGTAAGGCCATTCTACTGCCAATGTTTGTCTATGGAGATTGCATGGCTGTGTGCTCGATTTTATACACCTGTCAGCAACGGGTGTGGCTGAAATAGCCGAATCCACTAATTTGAAGGGGTGTCCACATACTTTTATATATATATATATATAGTGTACATTTATAGTCTATTCACTCTGTCCAGCTTGCTAACAGTCATTGAAACGAAAGCTAGACAGTCAGGGAGCATCAGAAATTCAAAAAGCTATGGATTAAGGTCAATTCTTTGCAAATTTTGACGGTGAGGAAATATAATACATTTGAAGCGCGGCCCTCCGTAACTCATTGAAGACCGAATGCGGCCCGCAGGGCAAAATGAGTCTGACACCCCTGGGCTACAATCTATAAGAGGGAGCTTATGATCAGTAGTCAAGCATCAGAATGCAAGGGAGATTGCTTATTCCTTAAAGCTGGAATCCTTAGTTGCTACATCCATTTTTGGACTTATTG
>NW_028157466.1:0-25478 GCF_964263955.1 Coregonus lavaretus
GTAACCCCTTCACTAGACACACTAGTCCTTCATTGTGACATAAGAGACATTAACCCCTTCACTAGACACACTAGTCCTTCATTGTGACATAAGAGACAGTAACCCCTTCACTAGACACACTAGTCCTTCATTGTGACATAAGAGACAGTAACACCTTCACTACACACTAGTCCTTCATTGTGACATAAGAGACAGTAACCCCTTCACTAGACACACTAGTCCTTCATTGTGACATAAGAGACAGTAACCTCTTCACTAAACACACTAGTCCTTCATTGTGACATAAGAGACATTAACCCCTTCACTAAACACACTAGTCTGGGGTAACGGTCTGTTTCAGATTTTACCAATTTATCTTATCCCACCAATTAACATTACCCCTAGTTTGGCAACTTGTTGTTGTTGGATGCATAAACAGTCTTGTACCAACACAGTGGCCGAGATTCAATCCGAAGTGTATTGTAGCACGCTTGACATTTTAAAGGTAATTTCCGATTGAGCTGACATGCAACGTTTACCGTGAATGCAGTCTCCGCGAACACATCAGGGGGCATTGCCTTTAAAAGGGGCATTGTCAACATTAAGTCTACAATGTACCTCGGATGAATCCCGACCTATATGTCACTGTTAACAGCGGTCTATACTATACCTCAGATTGAATCTAGACCTATATGTCAGTCAACCTGCATGCCTATAATCATCTCTGTCCTCACCTTCTCACCCACTGTCCTAACTGCCATAGAACCCGAGAGAAGGGGAGAGAGATTTACTGCGTTTGCCTCAAGCCAGGTGTAGAGTTGTTACACCGGTCTGTTTTTAGGGCCTGATGATGTTCATGATGACCTCTTAAATAACCACTTCTCACAGAGTTTTCCAAATGGCATCCTATTGGTACTTAAACAGGGCACCGTTTAGGAAGGAGCCTCAAAGATTGAGTATGAATATGTTAATAGCCCTCCATCAAATGAGACTGAAGGTGTCTTGATATGAATTGATCAATATCGATCAATCAGACGCTGTAACAGTAGTAACCTGATGTATAACACAGACCTCTAGTTTAGAGGGTGGGGTGTATAGGTCGATACAGTGCAGCATTTAGAAAGAACATTTATTGTATTTTATTTTTTTATTTGGCCAACTAAGAGATTACCTGTGCCTTGTGGTGCTAGACAAAGCTTGTGTTTGCATCCCAAATGGCACCCTATTCCCTATATAGTGCACTTTCCTTTCCCTGTGGGCCCTATAGTGCCCTATATAGGGAATAGGGTGCCATTTGGAATTAGATATCAGATTTATAAATTAAAGTGTTTCTAAACTTGTCTGCGGACTTGTACAATCTGACATTTGTTCGTAACTCTTTGGGAATGTATTGTTATTAAAGTGTTTATAAGGAGTTATAGCAGGCATATGTAGGGTCGTGGAATAGAGGGGGCAGCCATAATGCATCCTGTATATATCACATTCGTTTGTCCATCCATCCTCATCCATCATTCATCCACAAACAGTAAAGTGATATCTCACCAGCGGTCTACAGACCTTCACAGAAACATCGCTAATCTGTGATTGGGCCACAAGGTCAGAACTCACATGACCAATCAGGTTGGCAGATGACAATGCAAGAGCACATGCAACATTGTATCCATGGCAACCCTAACTGCCAGCTCGCTGAATCAGCAAAAAGTCAACTATAGTAAACAAAAAAAGCTATTTAGTACAGATAAGTGAATGTGTAATATATATCTATAGAAATATTAGTAAATATAGATATCGTGTCACTTTAGTGAACTTTTAGTGACTATCATATATTTATTGTACTCCTTGAACCATTATGGCCTTATTTCAACAGTATGTGTAGCATATTTTGATGTACTATCCAGAGTATTTAGCTACTGTATTACTATTGTACAATCACATAAGATATCTAGTATACGTTTTGGAGACCTTTGTATTGAATCCCTGTGACGAGTTTGTAGTTTTATTATCAGTACCCAGTGAGCAGGAGATGTTAAAGAGGTCTTTTCAACATCTTGTGCTCATAGTTGTTGCACCATAAAGACATGATACCAGCCCACCTTTAGCCATTAAATGGAAAATATACATACTTTACAAATGTTTCCCTCTTCTCACACACACAATCTCTTAAAACTTTTTTAAAAAGTGTTGTTCTTCACACACACACACAGGAAACAGACAACCCCACGCAAGACAAATCTTTCAATTATTTATTTTTATCAAAAATATTCAAGTGAACCATGCTCTCTGTCCAGTCTGTTAAAGATACAGCCAGATAATAACAGGCTGCTAAACTCCATCTCCCATAAGCCTCTGCTCCATCTAGGGTTGCAAAATTCCTGTAACTTTCCTAAAAAGATTCCTGGGATGAGGGAATAAGCAGTAAATCTGGAATCCTCCAACCAGGATTTGTAGAAAACCTGGACATTTTGGGAAAGTTATCGGAATTTTGCAACCCTAACTCCATCACATACAAATACATTTATAAAGACAAGGGACCAATCTGAACTGACACCCTATTCCCTATGCAGTGCACTACTTTTGACCAAAGCCTATGAGAGCTTATGAGGCTCTGGACAAAACGTGGTGCACTACATAGGGAGCCATTTTGGACACAGAAAACAAGAACTCTGTCAACAGTAAAATAAGAGACAGATGAAGCTGCCCCTAGATACTGATCTGTGGTCAGTTTTAAAATGTCCCCCACTAATGGTTAGGATTGGGGGAGGGGAAGCTGATCCTAGATCTGTACTTAGGGGCAACGTCACTCCAGAGCGACAAATAACAGGATTGGTTCCAGTTCATATGTAGGTCTGGTTTAGAGGAGAGTCCTTTTAGGTTCTGAGAACACCAGCAGAATCTCGGAGGCATGAGGGCCACACAACTTCTCTCTACATACACATCTCTCTCTCTCTCTCTCGCACACACACAGGCATAAAACGGAAAATGATACCAAAGAAACTAAAAAAAAACACAGTAAAAACATCTTTGTTCAGTCCAGCTCCGGGTGCAAATGGTTCCATAATATAGTCCACAATTATCAAACAGAAGATGTGAAAAACACACAATGTTTCTTCCATCCTACAACATTACAGAGGCAGGTGCACAGATCCAAGTTGGCGACACGTAGTAAACTGAGTCATGACACCCTATTCCCTATATTAGGGCTGTTCAACTCTGACCCCACGAGGTCCGGAGCCTGCTGCTTTTCTGTTCTACCTGATCATTAATATCACACACCTGGTGTCCCAGTTCTAAATCAGTGGAACTGGCTTTGAGGTCCAGAGTTGAGTTTGAAGGCCCTATGTGGTGCACTACTTTTCACCACAGCCATAAGGGCTCCAGTCAAAAGTAGTGCACCACATATGGAATAGGGTGCCTTTTGAGACGCCCCCTTTCACTGTTACTGTAGCAGCTAACAGGTTGACTGTGTGCGAGTGTGAGTCGATGTGTGTGTGCGAGTGTCGGTGTGTGTGTCGACGTGTGTGTGTCTGTGTGTGACAGTCCGAGCCTCTGGTGTCAGGACACCCCTCTGTTGTCCCTCATAGTATGATCCAGGTACTCCGGTCGCTGTCAGCTAACACCTGTAGAGAGGAACCTAGACAGAAGAGAGGGGGACAAACATCACATTAGTTAACACCTGTAGAGAGGAACCTAGACAGAAGAGAGAGGGGGGGACAAACATCACATTAGTTAACACCTGTAGAGAGGAACCTAGACAGAAGAGAGAGGGGGACAAACATCACATTAGTTAACACCTGTAGAGAGGAACCTAGACAGAAGAGAGAGGGGGGGACAAACATCACATTAGTTAACACCTGTAGAGAGGAACCTAGACAGAAGAGAGAGGGGGACAAACATCACATTAGTTAACACCTGTAGAGAGGAACCTAGACAGAAGAGAGAGGGGGACAAACATCACATTAGTTAACAGAATAATAAGAGAGTTTGAAGTTGTCATTTACATAAAGATAGTGTGTCAGTCAGTCTTTTTTTATTTAACCCTTATTTTCCCAGGTCAGTTGACTGAGAACACATTCTCATTTACAGCAACAACCTGGGGAATAGTTACAGGGGAGAGGAGGGGGGATGAATGAGCCAATTGGAAGCTGGGGATGATTAGGTGGCCATGATGGTATGAGGGCCAGATTGGGGATTTAGCCACGACAGCGGGGTTAACACCCCTACTCTTACGATAAGTGCCATGGGATCTTTAGTGACCACAGTTTAACATCCCCTTTGAAAGACGGCACCCTACACAGAGCAATGTCCCCAATCACTGCCCTGGGGCATTGGGATATTTTTTTTTAGACCAGAGGAAACAGTGCAACACCATTTCCAGCAGCATCTAGTCTCCCATCCAGGGACCGAACAGGACCAACCCTGCTTAGCTTCAGAGACAAGCCAGCAGTGGGATGCAGGACCAACCCTGCTTAGCTTCAGAGGCAAGCCAGCAGTGGGATGCAGGACCAACCCTGCTTAGCTTCAGAGACAAGCCAGCAGTGGGATGCAGGACCAACCCTGCTTAGCTTCAGAGACAAGCCAGCAGTGGGATACAGGACCAACCCTGCTTAGCTTCAGAGACAAGCCAGCAGTGGGATGCAGGACCAACCCTGCTTAGCTTCAGAGGCAAGCCAGCAGTGGGATGCAGGACCAACCCTGCTTAGCTTCAGAGGCAAGCCAGCAGTGGGATGCAGGACCAACCCTGCTTAGCTTCAGAGGCAAGCCAGCAGTGGGATGCAGGACCAACCCTGCTTAGCTTCAGAGGCAAGCCAGCAGTGGGATGCAGGACCAACCCTGCTTAGCTTCAGAGACAAGCCAGCAGTGGGATGCAGGACCAACCCTGCTTAGCTTCAGAGGCAAGCCAGCAGTGGGATGCAGGACCAACCCTGCTTAGCTTCAGAGGCAAGCCAGCAGTGGGATGCAGGACCAACCCTGCTTAGCTTCAGAGGCAAGCCAGCAGTGGGATGCAGGACCAACCCTGCTTAGCTTCAGAGGCAAGCCAGCAGTGGGATGCAGGACCAACCCTGCTTAGCTTCAGAGGCAAGCCAGCAGTGGGATGCAGGACCAACCCTGCTTAGCTTCAGAGGCAAGCCAGCAGTGGGATGCAGGACCAACCCTGCTTAGCTTCAGAGACAAGCCAGCAGTGGGATGCAGGACCAACCCTGCTTAGCTTCAGAGGCAAGCCAGCAGTGGGATGCAGGACCAACCCTGCTTAGCTTCAGAGGCAAGCCAGCAGTGGGATGCAGGACCAACCCTGCTTAGCTTCAGAGGCAAGCCAGCAGTGGGATGCAGGACCAACCCTGCTTAGCTTCAGAGGCAAGCCAGCAGTGGGATGCAGGACCAACCCTGCTTAGCTTCAGAGGCAAGCCAGCAGTGGGATGCAGGACCAACCCTGCTTAGCTTCAGAGGCAAGCCAGCAGTGGGATGCTGGGTGTTATGCTGCTGGCCCATGTGTGAGTATAGAACACATTAAGGACACCTGCTCTTTCCATGACATAGGCTGACCAGGTGAAAGCTATGATCCCTTATTGATGTCACTTGTTAAATCCACTTCAATCAGTGTAGATGAAGGGGAGGAGACAGGTTAAAGAAGGATTTTTAAGCCTTGAGACAATTGAGACATGGATTGTGTATGTGTGCCATTCAGAGGGTGAATGGGCAAGACAAAAGATTTGTGCCTTTGAACGGGGTATGGTAATATTTGTACCTTTGAACGGGGTATGGTAGTAGGTGCCAGGCGCAGTGTAGAGTGTGGCAAGAGCCCCGTGTATCTCAGTTGGTAGAGCATGGTGCTTGCAACGCCAGGGTTGTGGGTTCGTTTCCCACGGGGGGCCAGTATGAAAATGTATGCACTCTAACTGTAAGTGGCTCTGGATAAGAGCGTCTGCTAAATGTAAAATGTAAGAATTGCAACACTGCTGGGTTTTACACGCTCAACAGTTTCCCCCGTGTGGATCAATAATGGTTCGCAACCCAAAGGACATCCAGCCAACTTGACACAACTGTGGGAAGCATTGGAGTCAACATGGGCCAGCATCCCTGTGGAACGCTTTCGACATCTTGTAGAGTCCATAACCCTGACAAATTGAGGCTGTTCTGAGGGCAAAAGGGGGTGCAACTGAATATTAGGAAGGTGTTCTTAATGTTTTGTACACTCATTGTATATACAGTGCCTTGCAAAAGTATTCATCCCCCTTGGCTTTTTTCCTATTTTGTTGCATTACAACCTGTAATTTACTTGGATTTCATGTAATGGACATACACAAAATAGTCCAAATTGGTGAAGTGAAATGAAAAAAATAACTTGTTTCAAAAAATTATACAAAATTAATAACGGAAAAGTGGTGTGTGCATATGTATTCACCCCCTTTGCTATGAAGCCCCTAAATAAGATCTGGTGCAACCAATCACCTTCAGAAGTCACATAGTTAGTTAAATAAAGTCCACCTGTGTGCAATCCAAGTGTTACAATCTGTCACATGATCTCAGTATATATATATACAGTGGGGAGAACAAGTATTTGATACACTGCAGGTTTTCCTACTTACAAAGCATGTAGAGGTCTGTAATTTTTATCATAGGTACACTTCAACTGTGAGAGACGGAATCTAAAACAAAAATCCAGAAAATCACATTGTATGATTTTTAAGTAATTAATTTGCATTTTATTGCATGACATAAGTATTTGATACATCAGAAAAGCAGAACTTAATATTTGGTACAGAAACCTTTGTTTGCAATTACAGTGATCATACGTTTCCTGTAGTTCTTGACCAGGTTTGCACATATTGCAGCAGGGATTTTGGCCCACTCCTCCATACAGACCTTCTCCAGATCCTTCAGGTTTCGGGGCTATCGCTGGGCAATACGGACTTTCAGCTCCCTCCAAAGATTTTCTATTGGGTTCAAGTCTGGAGACTGGCTAGGCCACTCCAGGACCTTGAGATGCTTCTTACGGAGCCACTCCTTAGTTGCCCTGGCTGTGTGTTTTGGGTAGTTGTCATGCTGGAAGACCCAGCCACGACCCATCTTCAGTGCTCTTACTGAGGGAAGGAGGTTGTTGGCCAAGATCTCGCGATACATGGCCCCATCCATCCTCCCCTCAATACGGTGCAATCGTCCTGTCTCCTTTTCAGAAAAGCATCCCCAAAGAATGATGTTTCCACCTCCATGCTTCACAGTTGGGATGGTGTTCTTGGGGTTGTACTCATCCTTCTTCTTCCTCCAAACACGGCGAGTGGAGTTTAGACCAAAAAACTATATTTTTGTCTCATCAGACCACATGACCTTCTCCCATTCCTCCTCTGGATCATCCAGATGGTCATTGGCAAACTTCAGCGTGGCCTGGACATGCGCTGGCTTGAGCAGGGGGACCTTGCGTGCGCTGCAGGATTTTAATCCATGACGGCGTAGTGTGTTACTAATGGTTTTCTTTGAGACTGTGGTCCCAGCTCTCTTCAGGTCATTGACCAGGTCCTGCCGTGTAGTTCTGGGCTGATCCCTCAGCTTCCTCATGATCATTGATGCCCCACGAGGTGAGATCTTGCATTGAGCCCCAGACCGAGGGTGATTGACCTTCATCTTGAACTTCTTCCATTTTCTAATAATTGTGCCAACAGTTGTTGCCTTCTCACCAAGCTGCTTGCCTATTGTCCTGTAGCCCATCCCAGCCTTGTGCAGGTCTACAATTTTATCCCTGATGTCCTTACACAGCTCTCTGGTCTTGGCCATTGTGGAGAAGTTGGAGTCTGTTTGATTGAGTGTGTGGACAGGTGTCTTTTATACAGGTAACGAGTTCAAACAGGTGCAGTTAATACAGGTAATGAGTGGAGAACAGGAGGGCTTCTTAAAGAAAAACTTGTGTGAGAGCCGGAATTCTTACTGGTTGGTAGGTGATCAAATACTTATGTCATGCAATAAAATGCAAATTAATTACTTAAAAATCATACAATGTGATTTTCTGGATTTTTGTTTTAGATTCCGTCTCTCACAGTTGAAGAACAGGTCAGGGACAAAGTTGTGGAGAAATACAGATCAGGGTTGGGTTATAAAAAAATATCTGAAACTTTACAAAGTATTGACTTTGGGGGGGTGAATAGTTATGCACGCTCAAGTTCTGTTTTTTTGTTTGTTTCACCCCCAAAAATATTTTGCATCTTCAAAGTGGTAGGCATGTTGTGTAAATCAAATGATACAAACCCCCCAAAAATCAATTTTAATTCCAGGTTGTAAGACAACAAAATAGGAAAAATGGCAAGGGGGGGTGAATACTTTCGCAAGCCAGGGTATGTGTACCTTTGTGCAGGGCCTCGTTGGTCATGCGGTTGATATAGCGAGAGCTGCTCTCTGGAACCAGCCACTTCATTACGGTGTTAACACAAGACTTCCTGTAGGAACTCCATACACTGCCACTAGAGGAGGGGAGAGAAGAGAAGAGATATGAAGAACAAGAGAGAGAGAAAGAAAGAGTGGTATGAAAAGAGAAAGAGAGAGTCTCACCTGGTCTGACCCTTGACCTCAGTGAGGTCACCAACCCCGACGGTGTGACACACTCCTGTGTTGAGGTCCCAGCTCACCTGCAGACTGGAGTGGTAGGTGTTGGGCCTGGAAGACAAGACAGAAAACTACCGTTTAGTGTGAGTGACAGACAGAGGTGTTTAAAACAGCACTCCTGACCCCAAAACAACCTCACCAGGTGATAAATAAATAAAATAAAAATCCCTCCTGTTTGTTTGTGTTGTGACTAAACTCATCTATTTACTTAGATTTGTGTGTATTGGGTATATGTTGTAAATTGTTAGATATTACTGCACTGTCGGAGCTAGAAGCACAAGCATTTCGCTACACCCGCAATAACATCTACTAAACACGTGTATGTGACCAATACAATTGTTTTCCTGGGATGGTCACCTGGTGAGGTGTTCGGAGGTCAGGAATGTTGTTTTGGATGATCAAGTTCCTCAGTTGAGCACCTGTATCTCAGAGCTGGAGTGCTGATCTAGGATCAGGCCCCCCCCCCCCATGTAATCTTATTTGTTGTGATCTAAAAGGCTAAACTGATCCTAGATCAGCACTTGATACATACGGTCCCGATTCCCTTTTTCGTTCAAGCTGGGATGAAGCGTGGAGGTGTGTGTGTAGTGTGTATAGGTGTGTGTGTGTGTGTAGTGTGTATAGGTGTGTGTGTATAGGTGTGTGTGTATGTGTAGTGTGTAGAGGTGTGTGTGTGGTGTAGTTACCTGCAGTGTTCCTCTTCAGGGTTGGAGAAGGCCAGCAGCAGCAGACCAATGTTGATCACCACCGTGTTAGTCTCCGGACACACCTGATACACACACACACACCATTACTGTCTGACACGATGTGAGTGTGTGTGCATGTAGAGTGTGTGTGTGCTCATGCGTATAGACTGTATATATATATATATATATATATATATATATACAAAAAAAGCATTAAACAAATAGCCACCCTTTGCCTTGACGACAGCTTTGCACACTCTTGGCATTCTCTCAACCAGCTTCATGAGGTAGTCACCTGGAATGCATTTCAATTAACAGGTGTGCCTTCTTAAAAGTTAATTTGTGGAATTTCTTTCCTTCTTAATGCGTTTGAGCCAATCAGTTGTGTTGTGACAAGGTAGGGGGTATACAGAAGATAGCCCTATTTGGTAAAAGACCAAGTCCATATTATGGCAAGAACAGCTCAAATAAGCCAAGAGAAACGACAGTCTATCATTACTTTAAGACATGAAGGTCAGTCAATCTGGAAAAAGTGAACTTTGAAAGTGTCTTCAAGTGCAGTCGCAAAAACCATCAAGCGCTATGATGAAACTGGCTCTCATGAGGACCACCACAGGAAAGGAAGACCCAGAGTTAGCTCTGCTGCAGAGGATAAGTTCATTAGTTACCAGCCTCAGAAATTGCAGCCCAAATAAGTGCTTCACAGAGTTCAAGTAACAGACACATCTCAACATTAAATGTTCAGAGGAGACTGGGTGTATCAGGCCTTCATGGTCAAATTGCTGCAAAGAAACCACTACTAAAGGACACCAATAAGAAGAAGAGACTTGCTTGGGCCAAGAAGCACAAGCAATGGACATTAGACCGGTGGAAATCTGTCTTTTGGTCTGGAGTCCAAATGGGAGATTTTTGGTTTCAACCACTGTGTCTTTGTGAGACTCGATGTGGGTGAACGGATGATCTCCGCATGTGTAATTCCCACCGTGAAGCATGGAGGTGGTGGTGTGATGGTGCTATGCTGGTGACACTGTCTGTGATATAGTTAGAATTCAAGGGACACTTAATCAGCATGGCTACCACAGCATTCTGCAGCGATACGCCATCCCATCTGGTTTGGGCTTAGTGGGACTATCATTTGTTTTTCAACAGGACAATGACCCAACACACCTCCAGGCTGTGTAAGGGCTATTTGACCAAGAAGGACAGTGATGGAGTGCTGCATCAGATGACCTGGCCTCCACAATCCCCCAACCTCAACCTAATTGAGATGGTTTGGGATGAGTTGGACCGCAGAGTGAAGGAAAAGCAGTCAACAAGTGCTCAGCATATGTGGGAACTCCTTCAAGACTGTTGGAAAAGCATTCCAGGTGAAGCTGGTTTTAGAGATTGCCAAGAGTGTGCAAAGCTGTCATCAAGGCAAAGGGTGGCTACTTTGAAGAATCTCAAATATAAAATATATTTTGATTTGTTTATGTTTAACACTTTTTTGGTAACTACATGATTCCATATGTGTTATTTCATAGTTTTGATGTCTTCACTATTATTCTACAATGTAGAAAATAGTAAAATTAAAGAAAAACCCTTGAATGAGTAGGTGTGTCCAAACTTTTGACTGGTACTGTATATATACAGTGTGTATGTGTGCACGCTTGTAGAGTGTGTGCAAGTGTCCGTAGATGCTCCTGTGTGTGTGAATGCATGCGTACAGTGTGTGTGTGTGTGTGTGTATGTGTCTATAGAGTGTGTCTCTATAGTGTGTGTGTGTGTGTGTGTGTGTGTGTGTGTGTGTGTGTGTGTATATAGTGCGTGAGTGTATATAGTGTGTGTGTGTGGGTCTCTATAGTGTGTGTGGGTCTCTATAGTGTGTCTAGTGTGTCTCTATAATGTGGGTCTATAGTGTGTGTGGGTCTCTATAGTGTGTGTTGGTCTCTATAGTGTGTGTGGGTCTCTATAGTGTGTGTGGGTCTCTATAGTGTGTGTGGGTCTCTATAGTGTGTGTGTCTACAGCGTGTGGGTCTATAGCGTGTGGGTCTACAGCGTGTGGGTCTACAGTGTGTGGGTCTATAGCGTGTGGGTCTATAGCGTGTGGGTCTATAGCGTGTGGGTCTACAGCGTGTGGGTCTACAGTGTGTGGGTCTACAGTGTGTGGGTCTACAGCGTGTGGGTCTACAGCGTGTGGGTCTACAGTGTGTGGGTCTATAGCGTGTGGGTCTACAGTGTGTGGGTCTATAGCGTGTGGGTCTACAGTGTGTGGGTCTATAGCGTGTGGGTCTATAGTGTGTGGGTCTACAGTGTGTGGGTCTACAGTGTGTGTGTGTCTATAGTGTGTGTTGGTCTCTATAGTGTGTGTGGGTCTCTATAGTGTGTGTGGGTCTCTATAGTGTGTGTGTGTCTACAGCGTGTGGGTCTATAGCGTGTGGGTCTACAGCGTGTGGGTCTACAGTGTGTGGGTCTATAGCGTGTGGGTCTATAGCGTGTGGGTCTATAGCGTGTGGGTCTACAGCGTGTGGGTCTACAGTGTGTGGGTCTACAGTGTGTGGGTCTACAGCGTGTGGGTCTACAGCGTGTGGGTCTACAGTGTGTGGGTCTATAGCGTGTGGGTCTACAGTGTGTGGGTCTATAGCGTGTGGGTCTACAGTGTGTGGGTCTACAGCGTGTGGGTCTACAGCGTGTGGGTCTACAGTGTGTGGGTCTATAGCGTGTGGGTCTATAGCGTGTGGGTCTACAGTGTGTGGGTCTACATCGTGTGGGTCTATAGCGTGTGGGTCTACAGTGTGTGGTTCTATAGTGTGTGGGTCTACAGTGTGTGGGT
Source organism: Coregonus lavaretus (assembly GCF_964263955.1). Taxonomy (NCBI): domain Eukaryota; kingdom Metazoa; phylum Chordata; class Actinopteri; order Salmoniformes; family Salmonidae; genus Coregonus; species Coregonus lavaretus. The sequence goes on from NW_028157466.1 coordinate 12,067, forward strand.
CTACAGTGTGTGTATGTCTAGTGTGTGTGTATGTATATACCTCCAGTATGACAACATCGTAGTCGTTGAAGGAGCAGAACTGAGGAGCCCAGCGGGCGTCGCTCCGGATCACCTCGTTGATCAGGTACTCAAAGTCCAGAGTCAACTGCTCCACACAAACAGTCTGTAGGTCAAACACACACTCACTTCAGCATGTTCAGGTTTACTGCACTTCTCCTTGACTTGGGCTCCTTCCAAATACTAAGTGAAGACAACAGGTCTAAATATGAACACACTCCGGCCCCGTCTCTCAGACAGACCTCTCTTTCATATTTCTCTCCTTATCGCCCTCTCTCCATTGGTAGCGCTGGATATATTTTTCTCTCTCTCACACACACACACACACACACACACACACACACACACACACACACACACACACACACACACACACACACACACACACACACACACACACACACACCTGTCCGTTGTGGGGCCCAGTGACCAGCTGTAGGTTGCGTCCCTTCAGGTCAGTCACAGTGAAGGGAAGCTGGACCTTCTCATCCTCATAACCTGGAGGGAGGGAGGGAGGGGAGAAAGAGAGGGAGGGAGGGAGTTTAGAGGGAAGCAGACATAGAAAGAAAGGAGGGTGAGAGAGGGGAAAAAGAGGGAGGGGTTTCAGCTTCCTAGTCACATGACCAAGCACATTGTGTGTTACATGTGAAAACATTTCTTCTTCTACAGTGTCTGTCTGTGTCTCACCTCCTGCATCCTGCTCTGGCGCCCCCGGCTGCGGCATGCGGTACTGCAAGCGTGTGTAGTTGACATATCCCGGCTCGCTGCAGCCTGCTTCCTGAGAAGACTGAGGAGTTGGGGGGGACGAGGAGGACGAGGAGGCAGGAGACATCACCGTGCCACACTGAACAGAGTCCTCCTGCAAAGGTCGCGACAAACTTTGGTTCCCAGCTGAAGCGGAAGTCTGTGGCGAGCTGGTCAGTTTATCCGTTTGTGTCTCCTCCCTCCGTTCTCTCTCCATGCTCACCCCTTCTCTCTCAGTCACGACGTTCCCCTCTCCCTCTTCCCTCCTCTCCGTTTTCCCTCTCCTCTCTCCTCCCTCGTTTTCCCTCCCTCCTCCCTGGGCACGTCTGAAGAGGTCGGCGGCAAACTCTCGCGCCCGGGCGGCGGCTTGTGATTGGCTAGGGGAGAGAGGGGCGGGGCTTGACTTGGCGGTTAGCGGGCGGCTGTTGGGAGACCCGTAAGAAGAAGAGGAGGAGGATGAAGAGGGCGATGGAGGGGGTTGATGTTCTGAGGTGGGGGCTGATGCTTTCTTTCTGAACAGGATCTGAGAAGACTGACCCTGCTCACCTGCTGACAACACAGGAGACAGGAGAGGAGACTGAGTAATATCACACAGGAGAGGAGACTTAGTAATACCACACAGGAGAGGAGACTTAGTAATACCACACAGGAGAGGACTTAGTAATATCACACAGGAGAGGAGACTTAGTAATACCACACAGGAGAGGACTTAGTAATATCACACAGGAGAGGAGACTTAGTAATATCACACAGGAGAGGAGACTTAGTAATACCACACAGGAGAGGACTTAGTAATATCACACAGGAGAGGAGACTTAGTAATACCACACAGGAGAGGACTTAGTAATATCACACAGGAGAGGAGACTTAGTAATACCACACAGGAGAGGACTTAGTAATACCACACAGGAGAGGAGACTTAGTAATACCACACAGGAGAGGACTTAGTAATACCACACAGGAGAGGACTTAGTAATACCACACAGGAGAGGACTTAGTAATACCACACAGGAGAGGACTTAGTAATACCACACAGGAGAGGACTTAGTAATACCACACAGGAGAGGAGACTGAGTAATACCACACAGGAGAGGAGACTGAGTAATACCACACAGGAGAGGACTTAGTAATACCACACAGGAGAGGACTTAGTAATATCACACAGGAGAGGACTTAGTAATATCACACAGGAGAGGAGACTTAGTAATATCACACAGGAGAGGACTTAGTAATATCACACAGGAGAGGAGACTTAGTAATACCACACAGGAGAGGACTTAGTAATACCACACAGGAGAGGACTTAGTAATACCACACAGGAGAGGACTTAGTAATACCACACAGGAGAGGACTTAGTAATACCACACAGGAGAGGACTTAGTAATACCACACAGGAGAGGACTTAGTAATACCACACAGGAGAGGACTTAGTAATACCACACAGGAGAGGAGACTGAGTAATATCACACAGGAGAGGACTTAATAATATCACACAGGAGAGGACTTAGTAATATCACACAGGAGAGGACTTAGTAATATCACACAGGAGAGGACTTAGTAATACCACACAGGAGAGGACTTAGTAATATCACACAGGAGAGGACTTAGTAATACCACACAGGAGAGGACTTAGTAATACCACACAGGAGAGGACTTAGTAATATCACACAGGAGAGGAGACTTAGTAATACCACACAGGAGAGGACTTAGTAATACCACACAGGAGAGGACTTAGTAATACCACACAGGAGAGGACTTAGTAATACCACACAGGAGAGGACTTAGTAATACCACACAGGAGAGGACTTAGTAATACCACACAGGAGAGGACTTAGTAATACCACACAGGAGAGGACTTAGTAATATCACACAGGAGAGGACTTAGTAATATCACACAGGAGAGGACTTAGTAATATCGAAAGAGAGGGAAAGAGAACGAGACAGAGAAAGAGCGAAGGGGTAGAGTGAAAGAAAAAAGGAAACTGAACCAGAGAGGTGAAGAGTGTGTTGTCTCCTACCTGGACAGAGGGACACAGAGCAGGCCACCAGGGAATAGGAGGTGTTGAGGAGGATGACCTGGTCTTTCTTCAGCTGGAAGGCAGGCTGGAAGGTGGGGAAGGGATAGACCACCTGGTACCGACTGTTCAACATATAGCCATGCTCCAGACACTCTCCACTACCTAGAGAGAGAGAGACTGTTCAACATATAGCCATGCTCCAGACACTCTCCACTACCTAGAGAGAGAGACTGTTCAACATATAGCCATGCTCCAGACACTCTCCACTACCTAGAGAGAGAGAGACTGTTCAATATATAGCCATGCTCCAGACACTCTCCACTACCTAGAGAGAGAGACTGTTCAACATATAGCCATGCTCCAGACACTCTCCACTACCTAGAGAGAGAGACTGTTCAACATATAGCCATGCTCCAGACACTCTCCACTACCTAGAGAGAGAGACTGTTCAACATATAGCCATGCTCCAGACACTCTCCACTACCTAGAGAGAGAGACTGTTCAACATATAGCCATGCTCCAGACACTCTCCACTACCTAGAGAGAGAGACTGTTCAACATATAGCCATGCTCCAGACACTCTCCACTACCTAGAGAGAGAGACTGTTCAACATATAGCCATGCTCCAGACACTCTCCACTACCTAGAGAGAGAGACTGTTCAACATATAGCCATGCTCCAGACACTCTCCACTACCTAGAGAGAGAGACTGTTCAACATATAGCCATGCTCCAGACACTCTCCACTACCTAGAGAGAGAGACTGTTCAACATATAGCCATGCTCCAGACACTCTCCACTACCTAGAGAGAGAGACTGTTCAACATATAGCCATGCTCCAGACACTCTCCACTACCTAGAGAGAGAGACTGTTCAACATATAGCCATGCTCCAGACACTCTCCACTACCTAGAGAGAGAGACTGTTCAACATATAGCCATGCTCCAGACACTCTCCACTACCTAGAGAGAGAGACTGTTCAACATATAGCCATGCTCCAGACACTCTCCACTACCTAGAGAGAGAGACTGTTCAACATATAGCCATGCTCCAGACACTCTCCACTACCTAGAGAGAGAGACTGTTCAACATATAGCCATGCTCCAGACACTCTCCACTACCTAGAGAGAGAGACTGTTCAACATATAGCCATGCTCCAGACACTCTCCACTACCTAGAGATAGAGACTGTTCAACATATAGCCATGCTCCAGACACTCTCCACTACCTAGAGAGAGAGACTGTTCAACATATAGCCATGCTCCAGACACTCTCCACTACCTAGAGAGAGAGACTGTTCAACATATAGCCATGCTCCAGACACTCTCCACTACCTAGAGAGAGAGACTGTTCAACATATAGCCATGCTCCAGACACTCTCCACTACCTAGAGAGAGACTGTTCAACATATAGCCATGCTCCAGACACTCTCCACTACCTAGAGAGAGAGACTGTTCAACATATAGCCATGCTCCAGACACTCTCCACTACCTAGAGAGAGACTGTTCAACATATAGCCATGCTCCAGACACTCTCCACTATCTAGAGAGAGAGACTGTTCAACATATAGCCATGCTCCAGACACTCTCCACTACCTAGAGAGAGAGACTGTTCAACATATAGCCATGCTCCAGACACTCTCCACTACCTAGAGAGAGAGACTGTTCAACATATAGCCATGCTCCAGACACTCTCCACTACCTAGAGAGAGAGACTGTTCAACATATAGCCATGCTCCAGACACTCTCCACTACCTAGAGAGAGAGACTGTTCAACATATAGCCATGCTCCAGACACTCTCCACTACCTAGAGAGAGAGACTGTTCAACATATAGCCATGCTCCAGACACTCTCCACTACCTAGAGAGAGACTGTTCAACATATAGCCATGCTCCAGACACTCTCCACTACCTAGAGAGAGAGAGAGAGACTGTTCAACATATAGCCATGCTCCAGACACTCTCCACTATCTCTAGAGAGAGTTTGTTCAACATATAGTCATGCTCCAGACAGAGAAAGTTTTTTAGAGGCACAAAGAAGGACAGAAAACGGTATAATGGTGTTTCCTAGGCTGCCATTAGGTTTGTCTGTGTGTATGGTAGCTAGAGAAGAAACATGTGTGTACCTGTGGTGTGGTATGGTAGAGGTGTTGGGGCAGCACCATGAGCAGGGTTTAGGATTGTGTGTGTGTGTATGTGTGTGTACCTGTGGTATGGTAGAGGTGTTGGGGCAGCACCATGAGCAGGGTTTAGGATTGTGTGTGTGTGTGTGTGTGTGTGTGTGTGTGTGTGTGTGTGTGTGTGTGTGTGTGTGTGTGCGTGTACCTGTGCGTATGGTAGAGGTGTTTGTAGGGCAGCACTGAGTGCAGGGTTTAGGAGGAGGCATGGAGGCGATGGTGATGTAGATATCTCTGTTGTTCTCATCACTCATCATCAGATTCATCAACACTGAGCTGGAGCTACGAGTACTGACAGATAGAGAGAGACAGAGAGTGGGGGGGGGGGGGGGGAGAGGGGAGGGAGAGAGAGGTATGGGAGGGAGAGAGAGATATGGGGAGAAGAGAGGGAGATATGGGGAGGGAGAGAGAGATATGGGGAGAAGAGAGAGGGATATGGGGAGGGAGAGAGAGAGGGATATGGGGAGAAGAGAGAGGGATATGGGGAGGGAGAGAGAGAGGGATATGGGGAGGGAGAGAGAGAGGGATATGGGGAGGGAGAGAGAGAGAGAGAGAGAGAGGAAGAGAAAAACAAGAAAATACAGAAATGTCCAGTCACCAGCTGATCTGATCACAGATATTATATTTACAAGACCAAATGCACGCCGGCTTTCTGTCTTACTTGAAGCCAAAGATGACGATCTTGGAGTGGTCGTTGGGCCACTCACACACTGTCAGGTAGAGATCACTGTAGATGTCCTCACCTGTAAACAGACGCACATGGTGCACCTGAGGGGGATGGAGAGAGAGAGAGAGAGAGAAAGAAAGAGATGATAAGTAAAGGAAGGGGATATCATATCCACCTCCTCACCATTGTAGCTTGTGTTACTGTTGACAGGCCAATCCAGCAACACATCATCCACCTTATAAATCCTATAAGGATGGCACTGTAGATCCCATCCTGGACGGTTTAGGCTACAGTCAGTCCATGTAGGTAGTCCATGCTCTGCTGGTCCACTGATCTTTAGGCCATACGGATGGCACTGTAGATGGTTCCCAGCCGGTCCAACCTACCTGTTTGAGTCTGCTGTGCAGGTTGAACTCCCACCAGTAGAGGTGGTAGGTGTAGAAGGAGAAGTCATCGTCCTCTCCACAGTCACTGGTGTAGGACAGCACGTAACGACCACACTTAGTGAACCCCAGGAAGATGTGTCTGGAACAACAGAGGAGGAGGGGTGTGAGAGAGTGGACACAAGGTGTGTGTGTGTTTCTCCCCCACCCCCTTGACACACTTAGTGAACCCCAGGAAGATGTGTCTGGAACAACAGAGGAGGAGGGGTGTGAGAGAGAGTGTTTCTCCCCCACCCCCTTGACACACTTAGTGAACCCCAGGAAGATGTGTCTGGAACAACAGAGGAGGAGGGGTGTGAGAGAGTGGACACAAGGTGTGTGTGGAGATGAGTGTGTTTCTCCCCCTCCCATCTCCCTCTCCAGCCCTCCTTCCTCCTCTTGACTACTCTCCTCTAACTCTTCCCTCTCTCATATATCTCTCTCCTCTCTCGGAATTTGCTGACACACATATATACAGTGCGTTCGGAAAGTATTCAGACCCTTTGACTTTTTCCACATCTTGTGGAAAAAGCCTCATTGTAAAAAAAATAATAATATTCCCTCATCAATCTATACACAATACCCCATAAATGTTTGCTAATTTATATAAAAAATAAAAAAAACATGTATTCAGACCCTTTACACGATTACAGCCCTGAGTCTTCTTGGGTATGACGCTACAAGCTTGGCACACCTGTATTTGGGGAGTTTCTCCCATTCTTATCTGCAGATCCTCTTAAGCTCTGTCAGGTTGGATGGGGAGCGTCGCTGCACAGCTATTTTCAGGTCTCTCCAGAGATGTTCGATCGGGTTCAAGTCCGGGCTCTGGCTGGGCCACTCAAGGACATTCAGAGACTTGTCCCGAAGCCACTCCTGCGTTGTCTTGGCTGTGTGCTTAGGGTCGTTGTCCTGTTGGAAGGTGAACCTTCGTCCCAGTCTGAGGTCCTGAGTGCACTGGAGGAGGTTTTCATCAAGGATATCTCTGTACTTTTCTCCCTTCATCTTTCCCTCGATCCTGACTAGTCTCCCAGTCCCTGCCGCTGAAAAACATCCCCACAGCATGATGCTGCCACCACCATGCTTCACCGTAGGGATGGTGCCAGGTTTCCTCCAGACATGACGCTTGGCATTCAGGCCAAAGAGTTCAATCTTGGTTTCATCATACTAGAGAATCTTGTTTCTCATGGTCTGAGAGTCCTTTAGGTGCCTTTTAGCAAACTCCAAGCGGGCTGTCATGTGCCTTTTAATGAGGAGTGGCTTCCGTCTGGCCACTCTACCATAAAGGCCTCATTGGTAGAGTGCTGCAGAGATGGTTGTCCTTCTGGAAGGTTCTCCCATCTCAACAGAGGAACTCTGTCAGAGTGACCATCGGGTTCTTGGTCACCTCCCTGACCAAGGCCCTTCTCCCCCGATTGCTTAGTTTGGCCGGGCGGCCAGCTCTAGGAAGAGTCTTGGTGGTTCCAAACTTCTTCCACTTAAGAATGATGGAGGCCACTGTGTTCCTGGGGACCTTCAATGCTGCAAAAACATTGTTTAACCCTTCCCCAGATTTGTGCCTCGACACAATCCTGTCTCAGAGCTCTACGGACAATTCCTTCGACCTCATGGCTTGGTTTTTGCTCTGACATGCACTGTCAACTGTGGGAACTTATATAGATAGGTGGGTGCCTTTCCAAATAATCTCAAGGATGATCAATGGAAACAGGATGCAACTGAGGTCAATTTCGAGTCTCATAGCAAATGGCCTGAATACTTATGTAAATAGGGTATTTCTGTTTTTTCTATTTTTTTTTATAAATTTGCAAACATTTATAAAAACCTGTTTCCGCTTTGTCTTTATGGGGTATTGTGTGTAGAGTGATGAGGGGAAAAAACTATTTAATCCATTTTAGAATAAGGCTGTAACGTATCAAAATGTGGAGTCAAGGGGTCTGAATACTTTCAGAATGCACTGTACATTGTTTTGTTCACAAGCTAGGTTGTTTTTCTGTTTGAGTTTCAACTGCTAGGGAAGAGAAGACAACGCTTCTACTAGTCAGGTTACAGCGCTACCACGGTACCCTCCCGCCCTTAAAGGGCCAGGTGAAAATGTTTGTCTCATCTGTGATATTTTGGTTAAAAGACTCGGGTCACAAAAAATGAAATTAAACAATACCACATTACTTCTTACTTACATGTATTGTTTTAGAAACATTACAAAGCATGCTCATCCGTTTTTTTTGTGTTTTGTTGGTGAAATGTATGGGGGGAATATTTTGGCTGGTGCCACTAGAGATCCTGGTTCGAATCCAGGCTCTGTCGTAGCCGGCCGCGACCGGGAGACCCATGGGGCGGCGCACAATTGGCCCAGCGTCGTCCAGGGTAGGGGAGGGAATGGCCGGCAGGGATGTAGCTCAGTTGGTAGAGCATGGCGTTTGCAACGCCAGGGTTGTGGGTTCGATTCCCACGGGGGGCCAGTATGAAACAATTAAAAAAATAATGTATGCACTAACCGTAAGTCGCTATGGATAAGCGTCTGCTAAATGACTAAAATGTTTTTAAAAATCGGAGTGATTTTTTAATCTACCTGCCACAGTGGCTGATGGACCAAAAAGTTAATTGTATGCACTGAGGACAGCACATAACGACCACACTTAGTGAACCCCAGGAAGATGTGCCTGGAACAACAGAGACGGGGAGGGGTGAGACGATAGATGTGTGTGTGGTGGAGGTTAATGAGTTTAGGGCAGCACTGAGAACAGGGTCTCTGTGTGTATGTATAAAGCATGAATAAGTATGAGGTAAGAGACAACACACACACTAAGAGAAAGACATACTCACTCTTTCATAAACACTCACCCTGCTCTGAGGAACTCCTCGCTGACTATGTTCTTCAGGGGAACACAGACACGCGGTGGTAGTTTCCTGAACAAGCGCTGAGAATACTGGCCTGACAGCTATAGGAGAGAGGACTAGGAAAGTTACTTTACAGTGGTCAATGTACCCAAAAAAGACCCTCCATTGAAATAGCTTGTTAGTCCAGGGGCCGTATGTACAACAGTCTCAGAGTAGATGAGCGGATTTAGGATCAGTTTAGCCTTTCAGATTACTTGAACAGGAGGGACCTCAGATCAGCACCTACTCTGAGATACTTGATACATACAGCACTCGGACTAGGCTTGGTCTGAGTCCAGGAAACCAGTCTTGACCACTCTACTACCTACCCACCCAGCAGTGTTCTTTCATCCTGGTCTCTGGTGTGTACGCTGGAGGGTTTTGTTCTAAATCAACATTAACACCTGATTTAACTAACTAATTAACGTTAGCTGAAACAAAGGCCAGCACTCTCCAGGACCAGAATTGAAAAACATCGCAACACATAGGCATCATGCCGTGCATAGCCATCTGAAACGGCCAGCGGCGACTGCACAGTAAATTTGCTTGTTGCGTTAGTGAATGCGAAATAAATAGTTAACGTTCGCTTGCTGTCTTACTGTTCGCTTCAACTTACACACGTTAGCTAGCTGGCTATGGATAGACGGTCAACTAGCTAGCAACATTCCCTCACACAATATATAAACCAGCCTGTTAATTTAGTTAATGATTATAGCTAGGTTTCGGCCAAATAATGCTTGCTAACAATGAGTCAGCCTGCTAGCTAACGTACTGTAGCAAGTTCGTGCTTAGAAACGTTAACGTTAGCTAGCTAGCATCCGCTGGGGCATTAACCCTGCAACTTCACATTCTTCGTCAGAGCTGTGCATTGTGCCATTCACTTGTCTAGTTTGTTGCATACCTTTCCACGGTTCAGGAGCTTGACGACATGTTCTTTATGTTTTCTCTGCGTTTGTTTGTTACCGTCCTTTTCTGATTTCGAGCTGGGCGCCATTTTCCGCCGTTGTGTTCACTACGCCCTGCCTACCATCTCGACCCATGGCCTTCCCATTGGTTCTCGATCACCGCGGGAGCAGTTCGATTGGCCGATATGAACATAAATCTAATCCGAAAACCAACTCTCCCAGCATTTGATTGGTTAGAGGGTTAACAATATGACTGTTTAGGTCCCAAATTAAGTTTCTAGAGGACAAAGTATATCAATATTGCTGAAACGAATACTTTAGATTGATTTTTTAAAAACAAATTCAAGTCCGAGTTAAGCCAACGTACAACAAAAACATACAAAACACCAAATAAGAAACACTCAAATCTCAATATTTTTTTTTATTGTGAAGTTTTTAAAAACAAGCAGTAAAAAAAAAAAAAAAAAATACAGCATACAACATATATAACATGACTTCTTGGAACATGGAGGGAAAATAAAATAAAAGGCATCCCATCTGATGATGCAGCAATCTGATCTGAAGTCAGCAAGGGGAAGGGGGGCCTTGGGGACACACAAACTGTGCCAAAATAACAAACACAGGCACACACTGTAGCAAGCATCCATAGAAACAGGTGCTTGTACACACAGACAGTCTCGCATGCACACACAGAAACCCAGGCCCACCCTTTAGGTACTGTGGGAGAAAAATATGAACTAAGTAAAATCATAAGTGGGTGGGGGGAAGAAATGCTGCTACATCAACAGGGAATGTTTCAACTGAACTAGAGATTCATTAAAAATGAAAAAGCCTAAAAGCAAAAAAATATCCTTTTGCTTGCCAAAAAAACAAAACGTGTTTTTACAAACTGATGCTGAATATTAGTAGTAGTTATACTCCAAAGTACTGCTAGACGACCGTTTTTTCCTCAGGAAAACAAACAAAAAATGAGAAGTGCGAGTCCATGTATTTTACAGATGGGTATTAGCTAGGCCAATGAGCCAGAGCTCTTTTCTATTACCTCTGTTCACCTCCTCAGACACTGGAGGGGTTGGGGGTGCAGGGTGAGGACAAGGGGGCAAAAAGGAAAAACAACCCTAACAAGTTGTTCAATCATTTAATCAGCAAAAATCGTAGAATTTGTTATTTTTCAGTTTCTTGTGTAAAAAAAAAAAAAAAAAAAAAAAAAAAAAAGACTAGGGGTATTTTTTAGGGGAGAAGGGGTACTGGGATAAGAGGGAGGGGTACTGGGAGTGTATTTGAGGGAGGGAGGTAAGGTTTTGCTTCTGTCAAAACCAGAAAAAAATAATTGAATTACGACTCAAACCCAGAAGAAAACATTTAAAAAGTCCAGAGAGCTGGATGGGATGGGTCTGCTGCTGCAGTGAAGAGACAGTCCTCCCGGTCCATGCATCTGACTAGCTGGAGACTGGCTGGATCTGGTTCACTGGGCCTGGGATGGAGAAAATGAGGGAGTAGAGAGAGGGGGAAGAGGGAGTAGATAGAGGGGGAAGAGGGAGTAGAAAGAGGGGGAAGAGCAGTTAAAGGAACTGTCTAGTTTTCAGATTTCTATGAAATATGTATTACCTGTTGTCCTGGCTGAGGGGTGTGTGTGTTACCTGTTGTCCTGGCTGAGGGGTGTGTGTGTGTTACCTGTTGTCCTGGCTGAGGGGTGTGTGTGTGTTACCTGTTGTCCTGGCTGAGGGGTGTGTGTGTGTTACCTGTTGTCCTGGCTGAGGGGTGTGTGTGTGTTACCTGTTGTCCTGGCTGAGGGGTGTGTGTGTTACCTGTTGTCCTGGCTGAGGGGTGTGTGTGTTACCTGTTGTCCTGGCTGAGGGGTGTGTGTGTTACCTGTTGTCCTGGCTGAGGGGTGTGTGTGTTACCTGTTGTCCTGGCTGAGGGGTGTGTGTGTTACCTGTTGTCCTGGCTGAGGGGTGTGTGTGTTACCTGTTGTCCTGGCTGAGGGGTGTGTGTGTTACCTGTTGTCCTGGCTGAGGGGTGTGTGTGTTACCTGTTGTCCTGGCTGAGGTGTGTGTGTGTGTGTGTGTGTGTTACCTGTTGTCCTGGCTGAGGTGTGTGTGTGTGTGTGTTACCTGTTGTCCTGGCTGAGGGGTGTGTGTGTGTGTGTTACCTGTTGTCCTGGCTGAGGGGTGTGTGTGTGTGTTACCTGTTGTCCTGGCTGAGGGGTGTGTGTGTTACCTGTTGTCCTTGCTGAGGGGTGGCAGCCTGTCCCGGAGCCCCTCCAGGGCCGTAGAAGGCTGCCTGCTGCCTGTAGTACTCAGCCCAGGCTGCACTGTAGTCCTGCTGACCACCGGCTCCTCCCACAGCTACAGCTGCAGCCGGCGCCGCTGCAGCCCCTCCACCTGGCTGGGCTGAGGAGAGAGACAGGTAAAGAGGGGGAAGGTTAGTGGACCACATTTTAAGATCAAGGACTTAGTATTTGTTGAACACAAATCTGCTGTATAGAAATACATCTGACGGAGATCTTCTGGATGAAACGTTGCCATTAAAAGGTGGCATGTATAAGGATCATATACAGTGGGAAGGCCTTTTAGTCCTTTTCTAATAACTCACAAGATCTCCTGAAGTGTCTGGAGACTAGAAAATACTATAGGATGTCTTATGGATCAAGATGTCCCCGCAATGGATAGCCACCAATTTGCAAGCTCCGACCCAACTTTGCTATTTTGTGATCATTTAGTCGTTTATTTGTATTAAATGTATCTGCTATTATTTCCTATTCTTATTTCGTGTTTTTTTCTTTGTAGTAATATATTGTTATTGATTATTGCATTGTACTATAGGACGTGTTATTGTAAAGTCACTATAACCAAGGCGATGATCATAACCATGGCGATGGAGCTTACCCATGCCCATCTTCTTGTAATACTCCTCCCAGGCCTTGGTGTAGTCTGGCTGTCCTCCAGGGGTTTGGGTTGCCTGAGAGGGGTCTGCCTGGACTGGGGCAGCTGCTGGGGCGTTGGGGGCCTGGCCAGGCATGGCTCCCCCTGGCTGCTGCTGGTAGTACTGCGCATAGTAGGCTGCCCACGCTGCATTGGGGTCTGCAGCTGCCTTATCTGGGGAGTAGAGGGAGAGGGGTTAGGGGAGGGAGAGGGGTTAGGGGAGGGAGAGGGGTTAGGGGAGGGAGAGGGGTTAGGGGAGGGAGAGGGGTTAGGGGAGGGAGAGGGGTTAGGGGAGGGAGAGGGGTTAGGGGAGGGAGAGGGGTTAGGGGAGGGAAAGAAAGAAAGAAAGAAAGAGATTAGAGAAAGAAGATAACGAAAAAGGGTTGAGGGAGGAGAGAGGATAATGAAAAAGGGTTGAGAGGATAATGAAAAAGGGTTGAGAGGGAGGAGAGAGGATAATGAAAAAGGGTTGAGGGAGGAGAGAGGATAATGAAAAAGGGTTGAGAGGGAGGAGAGGAGAGAGGGTTGACGACAGGCCAGGGAGAAATTGAGTGACCAGAGAGGAGGGGGGGGGAAGTGACTGGTGGAGAGTTCCAGACCAGCGCATATAAAGCAGTGTCTACTCAC
>NW_028157465.1:0-27500 GCF_964263955.1 Coregonus lavaretus
GTATTTGACGGCTATTGATGTCCACCTGTGTATGAGAATGCTACAGGTACACACTCTGGTCATGGCCTTCAATAATGAAATGGAACAGTCACATCCTAGAAACAACAAGTGGCTAATTAATCTCATTAGAAGATAATTAGTGGATCAGAAAAAGACATTAAACTCTTTTTACCCACCAGGCCGCAACCCCAAATCCTCCACAGAGCTCCCCAATCACCCCCCTCCATCGCACCCCTTGTCCTGCTCTTCCTGTAGGATCAGATATTTGAAAAATTAACTTTGATGCACCCAGCAAAAACCACATGGCCTCCCCGAAAAACCATACAAGACAAATAGATATAATTAGACAGTGTCCCAGGGTTATTTGTCTTTGCAAATATTTAACAAACCTCCTTTCTCCCCCTTTCCTCAGCCCCCATCTGTTTTGTATTACTGGGTCCAACAAAGCCCCATGTCCATAGTGCATTGTATTGGGTTGTGTTGGGCTTTGTGTTCTCGGGGCTTCTGGGAGAGTGTTTTGAGGGACAGGGGCGTGGTGTGAGAGAGCGAGTGGGGGCGTAGGGGAGAGGTTAGAGGTCAGAGGAGCATAAAGCATTGCCACATGCCCCTCGAACCGTGGGCTGACTCCTATTTCCTGCCTTCAAACGTAGGGCTGTGAGGAGGGAGGTAGCAAAAACACAGAGCCAGGGAGAGCCTTGTTTTTTCGCCTGCTCTCCCGCACTCCCCAGCAGTCACATATGGACTAGACTAGAGCAACCCGCTCTAAGACCGGGATGGAACCAACCGGCACACGGCATGGCTTAAGATAAGCTTGATACAAACAGCTGGCTCTGTTGTGGCCAAGTAATACGCCTTCGAATTGCGTTACAACACCCTTTGTGACATTGTGCTAACTTCACCTTGCTTTTCTTTGCCCTTTTCTGTTGGCAACCTTGACATCCATTGCGAACTTGTCATGCGCTGTAATGTCATCATTAAGGGAAGCGTTGATATACAGTACTCTGTCTGGGATGACAGCACCATTCACAGATCATTGTGAAGGTCAAAAGTTGCTTGTAACTTGTCTTCAAAAGTGTGTGTAAAAAAGGAGAAAATACAGACTCATGTCTGTTTCTCAGATAAGGATTTGACTTTGACGTTCAATGTTTGCACCCTTCACATTTTGAAACGTTTCATGTGTGTATGTAAATGATGGAGCGCCAGAACAATCGTATAGCATCTGCTATATGTCACACATGATGAAGTTCAAAAGTCAATTGAATTGTAGGCTTATGTCCTATTTATTATTGGTGTTGTACAATGACATGCCTTGATGAGGCTATGCCATTGCTAACCCTACTTAACAGGTTCGATTCAGATGGACCTAGCCTACAAGCTGATGTCACTAATTTATGTCACAGTTGTCATGTGGTTTCCACGGCCTGATCAGCAGCGGACAGCAAGTTTAGGCAGATCCCTAACGCTGGGTCCTGGTGTCACATACTAGGCCTATTTACACCTAACTGGAAGACCAGAGAGAGAAAGAGCGAGAAAGAGAGACAGAGGGAGACTGCAATGCTAGACCTCCCGATGGTAACCAATCGTCACCCAAGCCAACTATGTACTGTATTCATCTACTCAAACTTCTCAGAATCTGGACAGCACAAATGGGGGAAAATAGGAAAGAGAGCCAGATGAAGGTTTGGCTTGTTTGTTTGCTTCAAGGTCTGTGTCTTTGTGACCCATTCTACTGGGACTGTAGAGGTACATTATAATCATCTAATGTGTGCTGACATTTCACTGACTTGAAAAAGAAAACAACTTTGAAAATGGATGAGTTGATTAATTTCCCATCATTAGAGCTGTATTCATAATGAATGTGTGTAGAGGGAGGTTGGTGGCAGGGGCCACTGGTGTGTATGTCTCCGTTGGTGCATTTATTAAAAAGTCTAATTATGTCAGGGAAGTTTGTTGCACATAAACAAAATGCAGACGACTATCAGCTCCCCTGACTCTCTCACCCCACCGCCACTGTCTCTGAACTAGTCACTGACTTGGAGTCAGTGATATGGGATTCTGCACCTCCAGGATAATGGAAGAAACCACGCTGTGTGTTTGTGCATGCGTGCGTGCATACATGTGTGTGTGTGCACGTCCATGTGCATGCACACACGCTTACAGATGTAGGATCTTCATTTGATCCAATTTGCTACAGCAACATGAAATGTGAATTATTATGTGGATTATAATTAATGGACATCTTTGTAGGGGTTGATAAATTTTTCGTAAGGAAAAATCAAGTCTGAAATTTCAAAGTGGAAATTACAAACTTTAGAAGCCTTGTTAAACCTCAATTACACTACAAGTTTGAAATGTTCTCC
This sequence comes from Coregonus lavaretus, assembly GCF_964263955.1. NCBI lineage: Eukaryota > Metazoa > Chordata > Actinopteri > Salmoniformes > Salmonidae > Coregonus > Coregonus lavaretus. Next base: position 2,361 of record NW_028157465.1, read on the forward strand.
ATTACAGGAAAGTTCTCCTGCAACAGGGTGATCAAATTAAGATACTACATCTGTAAGTTAAGGATTGTATGGTTTCTCATTCCCATCGGTGGCCCCTCTCTGGAGTTGGGTCTTTACAGGGGACAGTGGGCCTGTATTTGTGTTTGCCATTGGAATGGCTCTGCTCCAATGTCTGTCAAACAGCCTAAGTCCTTATAGTGGTGTAGAGGGAGTACATATAAAAGCAAGCATATGAGGCTTCTGTTCTGTGTTTAGTTGATCTGGACTGTGCTGTTCCAAAATATAAATCCTGAATGGGGATAATGTTCTAATCCACATTATGTATGTTCTGAACAATCATTAGATCATCGAAGTGCTACCGACCTCTCCTCATGATGTCATCAAACGGAGTCTGCTTTAGATTGAACTAAATGATCTGTTGGAGAGAACAGCACACACACACACACACACACACACAGCAGCGCGATATATTCCAGTTCAGTTGGATAAACAGCAGGACACCTGGAAGCCTGTGTGTGTGTGTGTGTGCGTGCGTGTGTGTGTGTGCTGTTCTCTCCAATATATCATTTAGTCCAATCTAAAGCATATGGTGCAGTGCCACTCAACAGCAGGATCTGATGGAGTTCAAGATTAAGTCAGAGGATCGCTGTATTGTATATCTGAGACAAACGGCATTGAGCCCTGCTGGGTGTACTGTACATGAAAGCCCTGTTTTTCAGCGTGAGGGGCAAACATTGTGACGTCAATGAACTCACTGCGCTTTTATAGCCACAAGATTTAGAGGGCTGGTTTCTTTGCTGGAGGAGGGTTTTTTATGTATGTTTATTTGTGTGTATTTGAACTTTGCACTAGTACTGCAAGTGCATATGTCAATACGTGTGTGTGTGTGTGGGTGTCGGTGTGAGTGCAAGTGTGCGTGTGTCTGTGTGTGTGTGTGCTAGTGATGCGCGGGTCAGCGGTTCACCCGCACCCACCTGCAATTGCTAATAACCGCCCGACTATAAGTGATAAAGTCCAAATCTGAGGCCCGCACCCAACTTTAAAACGCAAATATAGAAAATGCGCTGTACAGTCAGAAATGGCGTTTGACAGGGGGTGCAGGATTTATTTTAAGCCTAATTTAGACATTTTCTGCTTATAATTAGCATTTTGGTACGCTATTTGCTAGTCAATATAATTATAATTAGATACATGCAGCTTCTCTTCGGTCATTACTTACCCTAGAAGACTAAATAAACCCTTGCTCACCAGAATAATGTCCTAAATCGATAGAATACATGCTTCAATAGAGTTGACATGGGAACGTTTTCTCTGTCATCTCTGCTTCTCTCACAGATTTTCAGTGCAACATTTCCAAATGACATCAGTCTGACCGGTTTTAAGGAAATTAAAAGCTGTGAAAACAACATGTTTCTGATAAGATTTCAGTTCAGCTTGGATGCATATTTTATGTGGTTGAATACTATCAGCTTTTATGATGCTGATAAAGATAGCAGCTCTACAGACGATCCCATTCTCTCAAGATGCATTCATTCTCTCCACTCCTGTTCCTGAGTCTAAATGTACATTTTGTGTATCATTTTACTGCACGAAATGCTTTGTATAGCGCCTCATAATCATCACACATAATGTTATCATCCTCTTTTACTACTTTACCAAATCTTTCCCAAACATTACTGTTCTGGCCCTCTTTTGTTTTTATATTTTAAACTCTCCATTTCACCGCTTTTCTCTTATTCGATTAAACATAGTTATTTTTGCCTCTGTGGAACAACGTTCGCTTTTTCTGCCCAAGATCCCAAAAGCATTTGGCAAGTGGCGTGCATTTGGCGCCCGTAGCCTACAGTTAGGCCCTAAAGCTTAGGCTTTTTTGTACCAATTGCCTAAAGCCAGATTAAAATAATGAAAGAAAAACCTCAATGTAGCCTATAGATATGAACTGCACAAGAATTATACATTTATTGCTTTGTTTTCTCTTTATTCAACCCTCCCGTCACCCACCCGTCATTCATCCACACAATATTTCATGACCCTAAACCCGCCCGCCCGCCCCGTGGTTATGAGTCAACCCGCGCATCACCAGTGTATGCGTGTGCGTGCCTGCATCTATGCAAGTGTGTGTGTGTGTTTGTTTGTGTGTGTGCCTGTTGATTTGTCAGCTGTGTGTTGATCCCCGTACTGCTGAGCCTGCCTTCCTATAAGTGTCTGGAGCAGCTATCTCTATGGGGGGGAGACATGGAGGCGACACTCGTTAGAATGTTGTGAGCTTGGTAAGCGTTTGTTAAGGAAAGACAACCTACGGTGACACTAGAGAGAGCTTCATATACACACAGCGAAGTTAGGTTGACTGAACTCCGCATGGTGAATCGGAGGACGATGACATTCCTGCAAATTCCTTTAATCACAAGTTTAAGTATTAAAAAGAGAGATGTGATGTTTCATCTATGCACTCATTTTTGTCTGAGAGGAATTGGTGTAGGGTGGGATACTAGATGAGCCATTTTGAACTCTATAGAGACAGTTAGTTCTTAACTGACCTAAGGCTTTGAGAAGGAGGGAGGTCACCATCTATAAAGATTGCATGGTGACAAAATCTTTCAGACTGTGTAATCTCACATGACATTATTCTGCCCTAACAGACACATCATAAAACATATAACAAATATAAGCCTAAACCTATTCCACGGCAGTCAGGATGAGTGTGAAACACTGGTGACTGCTCGCTGCTGTGCTTAAATTGCACCCGTTTTTTGTGGTGCACATTAAAATTGAAATGTCATATAAAACGTGACAGGATGTTAATATAAGGCTCCCAGAGGGCATTTGAAACAGTTCTTGTTGATTCTGTAACAGCAGACATCCCATAATCCCCCTCTTCCACCTCCGAAACAACGGCAGTAAAGATTCAAGCTGCTAAATGCTTTCAGGGTGACACCATTTCCAACCTGACACAGAATTAGCAACGGCAGAACAGCACAGGCATAACAACAAATCAAGAGTAGGCTAAATGTGTTTGACCCTCTTGTATTTCTTTAGGTAACAAGAGATTAAGCAAAATATACTGTGTAACTTCAGTCATCACATAATACTGAATGATTTAAGAGTAAAGCACTACAGATCTACATGGGAGTGCACTTGTGATAAATGCAGCTGGGTTGTTCCACAAAAAGAGTGCCCTTTGATATTTTAAGTCAAAATTGTGCACCAATATTGAATTTTAAAACCATGTTATATTAAATGAAGTACCTTTTAATATAGACTACATGGATACTTCAATAAAATTACAAATGTTATATGAATAAAGACTTGCTAAAGTGCCAAAATTCAGCTTAACCCCAACATGTCTCAAAGTTGTAAAGCCATACTTATTTTGTTGCTTTGACAAAGTCATATCTGAAGATTATTATTTATTTCATGTGATTAGTGATTCATTTACGTCTGTCCCTCATTTTAAGGTCAACCCTGTTATGTGAACTGAACTCTCGTTTTATATGGTGAAACTATTCCTTTTTCAATATTATTTTTTTCAAAATAAATCAAATCAGAGTGTAAAAGCAGGTGAGCTGGTTCTATGGTTTTTGGCAATTTTCTGGTGCTTTGTGGTGGAAAACTGTTACCCATAGATAAACAGGCTAGACATGTTTTAACAATTATTATTTTTTGGGTGAAGCTTGCATTCAATTGTCACTCCCTGTTGCACACAAGGTTCCAATTCCCCTTTCACAAGGGGATTTATGGCTGATTTAAGATAAAATTGTCAACCCTGTTACGGTCAACCCTGTTACTTTATTTGGCACTTAATAGGCACTTACTATAGTAAGTTGAACATGTGGTCTTTATGACAGAATGTTAAAATTAGGTGAAATCAAACATATTTATTTTTTTACCAAGTTGCACTTAAAAGGCACCTGATTGGTGGAATGACCCAGCTCTTATATCAAAATGGTAGAGCAAATCTTCAGAATTTCATAAAACTGATATAAACAATAAGAACAAATCTAGTTCTTAGCCACCGGCACTGTTTACCAAAGTTCCTCCCTAGATGAACAACAACAAAAAAGGATGGAAGTTGAGCAGCTCATCTGTAGGACATGAGTATTACCCAAGACAGTTGGGGAGTGATGCCTAAAATCCCTAAAAATGATGCAGTTATCTTACCCATCTAGTTTATAAACAAAAACACGTGAATCTCAAAAACAGGACCCCACAGTGCCCATGAGACACACTGGTTTATACCGTACAGTACAGTCTCTCTCGGACCATTCTACAATCCAACCAGAAGGGGCGAGCTGCAGGATCAAACCTGTTGGCGTGTGGCCCCAAGCTAGGTCTATGTCTGATAGCCATTCAGTCACCTTTAATCCCTGAAGGTCAGTGATCTATGCTCATGGCCAGACCCTGACCACACTGTACCACTCCTATTAGGAGGCAGTCCTAACCTCAACTCCCTCCGAGCAGCTAGAGATATCACTGTGCTGCTGGCACCTCGCCAGCACCACGTAAGAGGCAGATGTTTCGTTTTGAAGCAGCAGTTTTAATACATTATTTATTTCACAAGTAATCCTTGGGTGAATATGGAGAATACATCTCTGTTTTCCCTCCCTCTCTTTTCATAACCACATAAATATCTGGTTAACCGGGCCCCGAGACGCTCCGCACGTTCTCCCCCATCATCAAGCGGCACTCGCAGACACAAAGGGCCTTGGGAAGGCATGCAGGAGCGCTCAGTTCTCTAATGGGGGGGGGGTTGTGGTGTGTGTGTGTATGTATGCGTGCGTGTGTGAGTGTGTGTGTGTGTGGGGTGTTGCTTCGACAGAGCCAAAGTCAAACTCCAGTTAACTGTGGCAGCTGAAGGTGGACCAGGAAGACACCACGCTCTCTCATTCTATTGAGGCTTTTCACCCAGCCTGTTCCCATGGTGAGGGTCGCCGTGACGCCCGAGGATAAATGTACACATAAGTACGTGGAGGTGGAGGAGGCTTATTTTCAGGTTGACCTCTACGTCCCATGGCTCCATCCTAAAAAGCCTATGTGTGTGTGTCTGCGTGTGTGCACTTCTAATGGAGCCGGGGTAGTGCTGCCATGATCACCTTTCCCATCTCCCACCTCAGCCCACCAGCCTCTCCATCAGAAATACTCAAGGTCGGGCACAACAGCCTATGGACCCCCCTCCACCCCTCTCCACCATCCGAGACCCTCACCCTGCCATGCTTCCCCCCGCCTGCCCTCACCCCTGTCCCCCTGTCCCCCTGCTCTCCTTCCCCTGTCCTCTCCAGGTTCCCGGGTGGCAGCGGGTAATGAATGGGACACCAATACTCTTCTCCTTTGTTGGCCTGGTTTAGCTGCTGCCGTCTCCATCTCCAAAAAACAAGGCTGACACATTCACAACAGCCCCAGCACTACTCTACTCTCAACACTACTTTGTTTTCTGAGAACCTGGGTTAAAGGCACAGGCACTTTAGGGATTTATAACGGATGTACAGTCAATGGTAAAATGTTATATGTCCAATATGTACACTAGCACAAAGACCATCTGTGTTTCTCAATCCTGGTTCGAGACAAGCCACAGGGTCTGCTATGGTTTCAATTAAACAAATTCCCTTAATTCCTTCATAGGGCACATGTCTGGCCTTCAAACAGTGGGAGACTCTTTCTCTATCACAATACACTGTGGTGAAACATCAATGTAATATGACAGAGTAAATCGTGCAGATAGTTAATTTACTCTGATTCATCAACTTGCTTTACAAAATCCAGGCCAATTTATTCAGTCTTCATAACACCTGAAATGTCATTACGTATTCATGTGCAGAGATAAAACAAGAGACCAGGACAATTGGAAAATTCCCGTATTTTAAAAACCTTGTTTTAGAAAAAAGCACATCACCACGAAGTGATGGGATCTTACCTTCAAAAGCAGCATAAAATATGTATCCTCAACACTCATTACACATTTATGACTCTTGTTAAAAGAAAAGGTAGCAACTGCCTCTTCCCGTGTTTGACTTTGAGACACAGGAGCAGCCGCTATCATGTGATGTGCTCCAGATTCCAGCCAATCAGAGGGCGGATGAAGAGCTCTAAGTCTGTCAACAGTGCCAACATTCTACTCTGACAGAGCTCTGATACTCTGACAGAAGGCAACTTTCACTGGTTTACAAGTGCAGATCTGCTTTCCCAAGGCTGCAGGGGGCTGGTGGCATTTATTTTCGATATACTGTCCATCTTTGGACCCAGAGTCAAGACGTCTGGATCGTCTAGTGTGAATGTATAGCTGATTAAACTAGAAAGCTGTGACAGGTAGGTAGCAGTGGCTCCTGAGGACAAGGGGATAGGGCCCTCTTGGCTTAGCGACAGTGCAGAATCTCTAAGCAAAGGGGGCACACACTGGTGTGAACACACACACGAACACACACACACACACACACACACACACACACACACACACACACACACACACACACACACACACACACACACACACACACACACACACACACACACACACACACACACACACACACACACACACACCAAAGGCTCACCCATACAGCTAACAAAGCATTCCCAGATGATGTAACTATTAAATCAAATAGGGAACATGAAGCCCTCTTGGCACCTGTGATCTGTATCTGGAAATGGTCATCTGACACCTGAGACTCGTCATATGGAGAACAGAAAAGATCCATGGGCTTACACAATGATCGATGCATGATGATCTTGCCCACCATGTGGTTCAAAGGTTTAACTCCCCATTACAGAGGATCCTGTCTCTTCCAGTCTCTCTTTCCTTACTGGGATGGATTCTACCATCCTACAGTCACATAAGGAGGGCACCTTTCCATGCTGGTCGGGGGTGACAACAGCGCGGTGTGTTACGGAGAAGGCGTGCCAATGAGACGAGGACATGGACTGGCAGGACAGAGAGAGAGCCTGCAGGCGGAGAGGCTGGACAGACAGACGATGAGCCATATAAGCCAGACAGGGACACCGGGAAGGCCAGAGCGGGGCCACACTTACCACCATCACCCGTATCCACTCAAAGTGCCAGGAAGCCAACATATCCTCAAGGACATGGCTTTCAGGCAGTCGGCCGTCATCCGAAGGGCCAGGTCTAGGCACCTTGTGGGTCAGAACAGATGAAGATTTTTTTTAAACTAGGGACACAAAGGAAAGGGTTAAAACCAGGCTAAGCAGCAGAGCAGAGGAACAGATATCTGAGGGAATGTGAGAGAAAGAAAGAGAGAGGAAAATAATCCACCTGATGTGTTAGAAACAATGTGGCACACTTTGCTTTGCAAGACAATACTCCTCCACACTTTTCTCCCCTCCTTTTTGTTCTTTCAATCTTTATTAGCCCAACATGATTAAAATGCAGTTCCTAGGAGCGTCTCCCGGAAAAAATAGGCAAAAAAGTAAAAAGCATTTTTTTTTTTACAGCGTGAAGCTTTTCATCCTTCACAGGAGCGGAGAAGAAAAGAACTCCAAGCAGCTCAAAAGTATTTTTTTTTTCATTCTCCTCCGCACTTAAAAAAACCTAACTTGTTACCTGAGGACATGCATGGCGAATCACAAGCTCCATAGCCCCAAAACAACTTTTCAGTCACACTTTTTAGAGTATTAAAAATAATCCCCTGCGCACTCTTTAGTCCAATTACATCGGAGCATGCAGCTATCGGCAGATCGGCATGGCGCAGTGCGGAGCTGGGGCTCTGGCGGCTCCGGCGCTCCATGTGCTATCTGCAGATAAGCACCGTCTCCCTCCACGCCCAGATCCACATAGTCACAATGCTGCCTGTACCAGGATCAGATCTTACAGCATTACACACTGCTGAGAGGTTACCTGTGTTTTCCCCTCTAATGTCACCATGATAGGAAAACAGAGAGAGACAGATAGAGAGGGAGGGAGAACGAGAGATAAAGAGAGAGAGAGGGAGGGAGAAAGAGAGATAAAGAGAGGGAAAGGGAATGATAGAAAGAGAAAGACAGCTCCGAAACAGCGAAAGTACAGAATGAGAAGAGGAAGAGCGAGAGGGGTAGTGATAGCTGTGAAATGGGGTGTAGCGTATTAAGGTGCTGCTGTTAGGCCCAGGGGTCAGGAGTCAGGAGAACGGGAGTGTGTTGCTATGGCGCCATGGGCGTTGACATAGCGATACAGCAGCGGTTAATACCCATACACCTGCCAGGCCATCGATAAACACAGAGCTGCTATCAGGCCGCCACAGCTGCCTAGAACCCCCATCAGATCCTCCATTACTGACTCCACATGGTAATGGCAAGGAGATTAGCAACTTTTTCTTTATTAGCAGATAGCATCTTCATATTCTCGCCTTAACAGCATAGCAGTGATATCACTTGATACTTTCTCTCTCTCATGTCATTAATTGTCAGGCGGAACTCACTGAAAGCTTCCCCGAAAAATTACACAACAAATGAATAACACAAATATTGTTTTTTTCAAATGATACTGAACAATGTGCCAGTGTGTTCACTGTGTGAGTATGAGTGTGTGTGCTCTGCAGAGAATGTTCCCATGCTGTGTGTGTGTGTGTGTGTGTGTGTGTGTGTGTGTCCTTCGCCTACAGGGAGCGGGATGGTAAAAAGCCTGCCTCAGCAATACAGAGGAGAAGGATAAAGAGATAGAGTAATGACTAGAGAGAGGGAGAGTGGGGTACTGTCAGCTTTTCATCTCTGTTCAAGAGATCATTACTTGAACTTAGAATATGCATCACACCTGAGTCCACATGAATGTTAGAATGAAGAGTAGAGAAATGTTTATATGTTTTTCACATTAGGTGTCTGTGTCTATATAGTAATGCCTAGGAAGCATATTGGGAAAGGGTATATGCACGTGTTTAACAATCAGGACTGCTTCACTGTACTAAGTTGTAGAGTCAACATAATCAAAAACAAAGAATGAACAACAACAAACAATGCTTTTCTATACTGTCTAGAGTCTCTACACCTCACTGTAACATGTGACGCAGTCAAAGTGTCCTGGTGTTTCTAAGCCAAGCCTGTAGTGTACGTACAGGCCTCTATGTGTACCAGCGCTCAAACTACTCTAAAGGACATAGACAGTACACCCAACATCAGACAGAGAGGGACAGAGAACGAGAAAGTGAAAGAGAGGGAGAGGGAGAGAGAGAGAGAGAGAGAGAGAGAGAGAGAGAGAGAGAGAGAGAGAGAGAGAGAGAGATGAGAGAGAGAGAGAGAGAGAGAGAGAGAGCGAGAGAGAGGAGAGAGAGAGAAAAGAGAGAGAGAGAGAGAGAGAGAGAGAGAGAGAGAGAGAGAGAGAGAGAGAGAGAGAGAGAGAGAGAGAGAGAGAGAGAGAGGGAGACGGCTGACATCTGTGGTAGGTGTAAAAGAGGCGTGTGTGTGTGAGGTGTGTGCGTGAGCGTGGTAAAGCCGTGAGCGGGACATGATTGCAGTGTGTATCTTATCTGGCTAGCGGTAGTCCTGAGGCGAGGGGAGCGCGGCTCCAGTGGACCAGCCATGCGTAGTGAGTGTAATCTCAGAGCTCCTTCAGCCCCTCTATCCCTCTCTGGGAGACAGGGCTATCGCACACACACAAACACACACACAGGGACCCTGGAGGTGATAACTTTACTCCAGCTCTGGACAGCAGGCTGTGTAAGACCAAGCTGCAACATAGACCTCATTCAGCCCCTACAGATACTACTGGAAAGCAAAAAGTCTAGTCTGTCCTATACTTACACCTAAAGCTCACATGGCTTACATGTACCGACCTGATCTCATAGTTTCACTTCGGAAATGGATGTAATTGGATGAACCTTGATTTGACCCATTAATTCCGCGTGGTTACAGGGCTAAAACAGGGTTAAGTTTAGGTATTAATTCCGAGTGGTTAATGTTAGGGCGATGGTTTGGGGAAGGCTTAAAACAAAATCATAAAAAATAAAGTTTACATTAAGTATCATCAACTACTCCTCCCCTGTTTGCTAGAGAATTGTGAACTGCAATGGCACAGTGGTGCTGCGCCACGTTATCTTTTGGAGGGTGAGTGCCAACTAAGGCATATATCGACGTCCTCAGGACCTTTTCAAACGTTCGGAATTGACATCTCTTTCTTGAGACCAGCCTGACATTTACACTCATAGGAGAACCCTTTGAAGAACCCTTTTTGGTTCCAGGTAAAACCCTATTGGGTAAAACCCTTTCCCCAGGGGGTAGGTGTGTCAGTGTGTCTTTCTGTCTGTTAATCATATAGGTGTGTCTCCCTCTCCACCTCTCTCTCTCTATATCTCTCTCTCTCTCTCTCTCCTCTCCTCTCTGTCTCTTCTGTGATGTCACAGGGATGAGTGAGCAGACAGCGTTGTGTGTGTCGACTGGGAGTGTGGTGGTAGCACCATCGCCCCCTGGATCCCCTGTAGTGAGGGCCTGTCTGGAAGGTGACAGACAGGCAACAGGCAGGAGCCCAGAGAGACATGGAGGTAGGGAGGGAGGGAGGGAAGGAGAGAGAGACGTGAAGGGAGGGAGGGAGGGAGGGAGGGAGGGAGGGAGGGAGGGAGGGGTAGAGGGGTGAGCACCAGTGTCAGTCAAGGCAATGACACCCTCATTAGAATATGGTTATTTTGGTAGTGTGTGTTTAGCTCTTCAACTGTAGAGCAGGTGTTGTCATTGATGACATTGAGACCTTGGTATATCTGGTGTGTGTGTGTGTGTGTGTGTGTGCACGCGCACGTGTGTGTGTCTAGTCATTGCCATGAATTCACTGGCTGTGGAAGGGTTTGCAGGAAACACATCCTGACATCATTAAGTCCTGCCATTCGCACACACACACACTGCCATTCACCTGGACTATCTCAACAGCTACTATAACGCTCTATGAACTGTCTTCTCCATTGATACTCATGTTCTCATCCCACATGGACAGTTCACACAAACACACACACAGCGCACTCATACACACACACACACACACACACACACACACACACACACACACACACACACACACACCACACACACACTCACACACAACACACACACACACACTAAACACACCACCATCACCAGAGGGAGAAGAGGAGGAGGAGGAGGAAGAAGGGAGGAGGAGGAACACAGAGTTAAGCTCTATTCTTCTTTTCCCCTTTAGGTGCCCGCTTTGGTTTAACAACTGAGCCGTCTCCATCAATTAGCCTGGACTTTGGACTTTCATTGAGAGTAAGTGACTAATATCAGCGTTGGCTAAGAAGAAAGACACTTTTCACGATTGCCCAACAATCTGTTAAGTGAATACACATGTGGCGGCCTCAGCAAAGCCTGCAAGGGGTCCTCTCCCCAATGAAAAACAGGTGCTCCACTTTTTTGCCATGTAATACCCCATTTAGCCCCCGGAGCAAAGGTTATCCAGCTAATAGCTGCCTTGTGGTGCACAGGGAAGAGCAGCACACACGGCCAGCACTCAACATCTGGAACGGATTGCACATACTTGCAACATATGCTTCAGGTTCAATTAAAATGAGCGCCTTGGCACATTTATTAATCTTTTTTCTACCTTCGTGCCGTGAAAAAGGCCTCCTCTGACCTGACCTTAATATTATACAATTTGAGCAAAGAGGAGAAGTAATGAGAGCGTCAGGTCACTTCAATACCTGAGAGTGAGAATGGAAATGACAAATTTGTTCAGCCTCAAAACTCCATTTTGTTGTGCACTTAACCAGGATGAAGGGGAAAATATGGTGTAAGAATGAAAGAGAAGGGGGGGGGGGGGGGCAGGAATGGAGGGAGGGAAGGAGGGAGGGAGGGAGGGATAGGGCTAGGGTGGTATTGAGAGATATTGGTGAAATAAAGAAGAAAAATACCCCCTTTCACTTCCCTACAGCTCAAATGGAATGCTAACAGTTGAGGGGAGCGATAGATCAAAATGTATGAAGCCAGAGTTGGTAAATTGTAGCCTTTGTGGTCGCCTTGCTATCCGGCGCCCCAGCCCTGTGTGCAGAAAGAGCAGGGCCCTCTTATGTGGAATAATCAGCTCAGGACTCAATCTGACAGACGCCGCAAGCTGCAGCTCCCTCATTTCAATATGAAAGTTGAAATGTATTTCTTTCTATAATCTGCATCTTTTCAAACGGCTGTTTTTTTCTGAGGAAGAAAAAGATGCAGAAAAAGAAAAGTAGAGAGATAGAGAGGGGAAAAAAGGTTCAAGGTTGCTTAATGCATATCTTCAATCGCCACCCTGTACATCGTAGACTTGGAACCTTGCAGCCATGGAACTTTTCCCCCAGAGCCACTGGAGGAGGGGGGAATGAAAATGCAGAGACGCATGTGGACCGACTACACATAATATCTGTTTTTTAACCCTGTGATCTCACACTGGCACTTTGGATATTTCAAAGCACAGGAAAGAGGTCAGCCTAAAAATAACTCCACTCAAAATTAAGAGAGTCTTCAGGCTATTTAATTTCAGATAACAAATTGCTTAGTCAAAGGCCCATACATTTTCAATAAAAAGGACAGACTGAAGAGATTTTGTCAAAAGTAGTGCCCAGAGATGCTAAAACAAATTAGATGAAATTCTAATTGGTCTTGGTGTTGGAAAATATCACTAGTGAAAAAAACTAACAATAACCACGAAACACCATCAATCCCAAGTGTGCAGACTAACCACACCCATGTCACGTAGTGCCATTTACATCATAGGAAGAACCAGGAAAATCTGTATAGCACACTTTACAAATCTCCACCTGAAACAAACAGAAACTGGCTTCAGATTTGGTTTAGGACTATTCAATAGGATTCTGCTCTGTTGTCTTTTGTTTTTCCAATCGATTAATTGTGGTGCCATGAAAACCCTGCGGTCGGCTGCTAGTATCAAATGTCAGGTTCTGTAATGTTGAAGCCTAACACTGCCTCTCTCCCTGACTAGGACTAGAAGGGATCAGGAAGCTACAGGCTAGTATGGCTACAAGCTGCCACTGTGTAAGCGAGCGAGCTAACCCACTAAAGCAGCCACCTGTTGTTACCTGATAGCTGCTACAAGCACATATGCTGTTTTATTACTAAGTCAATGAGAAGATAACACTCCTAAATAGTTCCTAAAGCTCCTTAAGTCAGTGCTTTATGGGTGATCACATCTCGGAAGCTCAACGGGCAACACTGCACATTAACATTCCAAATACAGTAGATAGCTATATAAAGAAGAGAAGAGACGTTTTAAAAGAGCGAAGCAGAGCAAAGTCACTAATACTGACAACCATGATACTATGCATGAAGAGGTTACAACAGGCAGAGAATGTGTCTGGACCCATTTCAGGAAGACAATGTTCAAAGTTTGTGTGTGTGCGTCCGTGCGTGTGCGTGAGAGAGTGTGTGTGTGCATGTGTGTATGTGTGTATGTGCGTACGTACGTGCATGTGTGCACGTTATGAACGTGTACATCTAAAATTAGGAGTGTACTGAAATGGAGTGTACACATTGCATCAATGTGTTTATAATTTCCTGTGTGTGGAACGCTGGCACCCCCAGAGACCTCCTGTCCCTTGACAGCAGACAGAGAGAGAGAGAGAGAGAGAGAGAGAGAGAGAGAGAGAGAGAGAGAGAGAGAGATAGGAGAGAGAGAGAAGAGAGAGAGAGAGAGAGAGAGAGAGAGAGAGAGAGAGATGAGAGAGAGAGAGAGAGAGAGAGAGAGAGAGAGAGAGAGAGAGAGAGAGAGAGAGAGAGAGAGAGAGAGAGAGAGAGAGAGAGAGATAATTACCTTGTCATCTTTGTCATAGTCCTCATCCTCGTCCTCCAGCAAGTCCTCCATCGCTTGCTGCGTGGCGGTTGCCACAGGAACAAGAGAAGAAGAGAGAGATTAAAAATACATAAGTGGGCAGACAGGTATTCTCATTCATTCTCATTACCACATATTGCACTATGTACAGTCTACTGTACACATGGCTGATGTCAACACAAGGCAATACAGGGCTGATTGTAGTCTTTTAGTCTTGTAGTCTTCCAGCCCAACTCTGACCCCTACCCATTCCCCTACCTCTCCCATCACTACAGGAGGCAGAAAGGAGGAGAGTAGAGGATGGCCTCCAGCAGAGGAAGCCCAGTGACAGAGAAGTATAACTATCTGCTTCACTGGTCCCCAAAACCGATGGAACAACAGCCATTTCAGCAGGATCCTCCCACTAACCCCCATACACACACACACATACATAAACACACACCACACACACACACACCCACACACACACGAGGGAGAACAGATAAAGAAAGAGAGAGAGAGACTGGCAGAGAGAGAGAGTGAGTAAAAGTAATAATGAAAATATAAATATATGTGGGGATGCTGAAGAAAATAGGTTTTCATGGGAACACTTGCACTTGCCTTCCTGTCTGACAATAGTGAGAGGTTAAGGAGTTGTGGAAAAGTTGTTGTGTTGACCTTTCTGATAAAAGGCATAAAGACCACAATTATTAACCATACATACATTCTGTGCCTCCTTCAACCACTCAAATGGCCTTTTAAATCACCTAGGAGGCCTAAAAAAACTCTAGACCACCTTTACTCCACACACAGAGACACATACAAAGCTCTCCCTCACCCTCCATTTGACAAATCTGACCATAATTCTATCCTCTTGATTCCTGCTTATAAGCAAAAACTAAAGCAGGAAGCACAAGTGACTTGGTCAATAAAAAAGTAGTCAGATGAAGCAGATGCTAAGCTACAGGACTGTTTTGCTATCACAGACTGGAATATGTTAAGGGATTCTTCTGATGGCATTGAGGAGTACACCACATCAGTCACTGGCTTCATCAATAAGTGCATCAATGACGTCCCCACCACAGTGACTGTACGTACATACCCCAACCAGAAGCCATGGATTATAGGCAACATCCGCACTGAGCTAAAGGGTAGGGACTCTAACACGGAAGCTTATAAGAAATCCTGCAATGCCCTCTGACGAATCATCAAACAGGCAAAACGTCAATACAGGACTAAGATCGAATCGTACTACACCTGCTCCGACGATCGTCGGATGTGGCAGGGCTTGCAAACTATCACAGACTACAAAGGGAAGCACAGCCGCGATCTGCCCAGTGACACGAGACTACCAGACGAGCTAAATTACTCCTATGCTCGGTTCGAGGCAAGTAACACTGAAACATGCATGAGAGCATCAGCTGTTCCGGACGACTGTGTGATCATGCTCTCCGTAGCCGATGTGAGTAAGACCTTTAAACAGGTCAGCATTCACAAGGCCGCAGGGCCAGACGGATTACCAGGACGTGTACTCCAAGCATGCGCTGACCAACTGGCAAGTGTCTTCAATGACATTTTCAACCTCTCCCTGTCTGAGTCTGTAATACCAACATGTTTCAAGCAGACCACCATAGTCCCTGTGCCCAAGAACACTAAGGTAACCTGCTACAATTTGCATACCACCCCAACAGATCCACAGATGATGCAATCTCTATTGCGCTCCACACTGCCATTTCACACCTGGACAAAAGGAACACCTATGTGACATGCTATTCATTGACTACAGCTCAGCGTTCAAAACCATAGCACCCTCAAAGCTCATCACTAAGCTAAGGACCCTGGGACTAAACACCTCCCTCTGCAACTGGATCCTGGACTGGCCGCCCCCAGGTGGTAAGGGTAGGTAACAACACATCCACCACGCTGAACCTCAACACGGGGGCCCCTCAGGTGTGCATGCTCAGTCCCCTCCTGTACTCCCTGTTCACTCATGACTGCATGGCCTGGCACGACTCCAACACCATCATTAAGTTTGCAGATGACACAACAGTGGTAGGCCTGATCACTAACAACAACGAGACAGCCTATAGGGAGGAAGTCAGAGACCTGACCATGTGGTGCCAGGACAACAACCTCTCCCTCAACATGATCAAGACAAAAGAGATGATTGTGGACTACAGGAAAAAGAAGAGGACCGAGCACGCCCCCATTCTCATCGACGGGGCTGCAGTGGATCAGGTTGAGAGCTTCAAGTTCCTTGATGTCCACATCACCAACAAACTAATGTGGTCCAAGCACACCAAGACAGTCGTGAAGAGGGCACGACAAAACCTATTCTCCCTAAGGAGACTGATAAGATTTGGCATGGGTCCTCAGATCCTAAAAAGGTTATACAGCTGCACCATCGAGAGCATCCTGACTGGTTGCATCACTGCCTGGTATGGCAACTGCTCGGCCTCCGACCGCAAGTCACTACAGAGGGTAGTGTGTACGGCCCAGTACATCACTGGGGCCAAGCTTCCTGCCATCCAGGACCTCTATACCAGGCGGTGTCAGAGGAAGGCCCTAAAAATGGTCAAAGACTCCAGCCACCCTAGTCATAGACTGTTCTCTCTGTAACCGCACGGCAAGCGGTACCGGAGCGCCAAGTCTAGGTCCAAGAGGCTTCTAAACAGCTTCTACCCCCAAGCCATAAGACTCCTGAACATCTAATCAAATGGCTACCCAGACTATTTGCATTGCCCCCCCCCCCCCCCCCGTATATAGACTCGCTATTGTTATTTTTACTGCTGCTCTTTAACTATTTGTTACTTTCATTTCGTAGTATTTTATATTGCATTTTTTTGTGTGATATTTTTTGGGGGGTATTCTTTCTTAAAACTGCATTGTTGGTTAAAGGCTTGTAAGTAAGCATTTCACTGTAAGGTCTACACCTGCTGTATTCGGCGCATGTGACAAATACAATTGTATTTTACTTTATTTGATACATAAAGTATCCACACAATACAAGCACATGAACTAGGTTTTTGAATCAATCTCTTGCCATTAGCTATAGGCAAGGAGGAAAGTGGAAAAAACCAGGCGCTCAATGTTGTAATACACAACAGTGAACTATGGAGCAGTCAACAGAAAGCATGTTGACTCAGATAAGTAATTGACCTTAGTAGCCCCTGGGAAAGAGGAGATGGGGTCTGTAGCTAGACAGACAGAAAGACAGACGGACAAACAGATGGATGGACGGACGGATGGCGAGACAGACAGAGTCACATGTGTATTTTTGCTGCCTACCTGCCTGAGGAGCAGTGGTAGGACAGCACAGATCGTTATTCCTCCTCTCGTCCCCCCCCCCCCCCCCCCCCCCCTCAACCCCCCACTGTCAATCACACATCAAAGCTACAAGGTCAGATTCAGCGGCAATACCATAAACAAAGAGGCGCGTCATAAATCCGTAAGCTGCCAAGGGCTGCATTTATCTCCTCCCATTATCCCATACCCCATACCCTACCACCGCCCGCCTCGCCTGCACCCGCAAACAAGTTGGAGAAATCCAAAAATCATTACTTCACAGAACAATAGCTTTTGTCCCTTTGTTTTATTGGAATAATAAAAAGTGCGGCTGACATAAGCTTCTTATGTAAATACAGCTTCCCGCAGAAACAAAGAGAGGTTCAGCCCAGTTGTGTTGAGTGTGGAGAGAGTAAATAGAAGTCATGATGTTGTGTGTGTACGTCTCTATCTACAGCTTAGTATGGTTGTCTAACTTGTTCTACTCCTGCCTATTCACTGGAAATCCATCGGTGACCACAACAATCAACTGTTACCGAGCTAATGAGCAAGTGTCATACATCTAAAACTCTGTGTACAATAAAGACCTGGGCACCTATGTTAGAATCAACAACCACAAAGGAAGCGCTCAAAATGGATCATGGGTTTCTCCAAACACAGCCTTTACTACAGTATTCAGCACAGTAACATACTGTAGGCCCCATGTTATCTAAAACGGAGAGAATATCAGCTAAAGATAGGCATAGCCTACAGAGACAGAGACAATGATATAGTCATCCCCCCTATGTTCTCTGCTCCCCTCTTGCCTGGGGTAAAGAGAACAGCCTTGTTCACCGCTACGAGAGTGTGTGTAGTAAAATAAATAAATAAAACGAAAGACGTCATCTCATCTGCCCTGAAGATTGCCACAACTAAACGCTGCGTCTCCGGAAGACATCAATTACCAGCGCGGTGCTGATGAATTCAACAATTCCCCCTGTTCTGTTATGATGACTGTTTGGGTATATTGTACCATTCAGCTGTTTATCCCCTTATTGCACCGTCTGAATTACTATCATTACAAACTGATGCTTCAAAGACTCACTGTCGACAGGATCGTGTAACGCTCACACAGCATGCGACGCGCTTAAATCCAACACTTTACCAGAGGGGAGATTAACATATTCAAAGCATTCAAATCTTCTGAACGGTACAGGTTATAATCACAGATTACCGAGGGTACATGAATATATACAAAGATCCTGCACATGTGAAATGTGTAAAATACATAGCTAGGTGAAAAACTGTGGAGGCTTCTCAGAGGAGGAAGGGGAGGACCATCCTCCTCAATGAATTTCATAAAAATAAAAATAGTCAAACATTTAAAAAGTTATCCTTTTTAGATAAAACTATAAAAAATATATTCACGTCACTAAATACTTGATTAAAACAAACTGTTTTGCAATGAAGGTCTACAGTAGCCTCAACAGCACTCTGTAAGGTAGCACCATGGTGTAGCCGGAGGACAGCTAGCTTCTGTCCTCCTCTGGGTACATTGACTTCAATACAAAATCTGTACAAAAATACAAAAATCTGTCGATGTGCCCTTAAGCAAGGCACTTAACTCTAATTGCCCCTGTAAGTCGCTCTGGATAAGAGCGTCTGCTAAATTACTAAAAAAAAAAAATACAAAAATTGAAAAAATATATAAAATAAAAAATAAAAAAATGAACATAGTTCACACCCCATTCCATAGACTTACACAGCACTTATGACAACTTCCGGAGGACATCCTCCAACCTATCATAGCTCTTGCAGCATGAACTGACATGTTGTCCACCCAATCAAAGGATCAGAGAATGAATCTAGTACTGAAAGCATAAGCTACAGCTAGCTAGCACTGCAGTTCACAAAATGTGGTGAGTAGTAGACTCATAGAGAGAGAAAGACAATAGTTGAACAGTTTTGAACAAATTATTTTCTTCACAAATGAAGGAGGAGCAAGACAGAGCGAGAGCTAGCTATATTTCGTTCTTTTTTTTCACTTACTTAGCTAGCAAATTCAGCTAGCTAGTTTAGCCTACTCAAACACCCGGCTCAAACAGAGGGATGCTATGTTAGCTAGCTGGCTATGACTATCCAACCCTGGAACTCTTCCAAGTAAAGGTAAGCTTTTGTTTTTGCTAATTTATTGCCACCGGGGCCAACTGGTAAACTGCTTTCTGACTGTACACTCTACTGCATGATAGTAGCGGGTTTACATTTACATTTTAAATTTTAGTCATTTAGCAGACACTCTTATCCAGAGCGACTTACAGGAGCAATTAGGGTTAAGTGCCTTGCTCAAGGGCACATCGACAGATTTTTCACCTAGTCGGCTTGGGGATTAGAACCAGCGACCTTACGGTTACTGGCACAACGCTCTTAACCACTAAGCTACCTGCCACCCCAGGTGTTAGTTCTA
This sequence comes from Coregonus lavaretus, assembly GCF_964263955.1. Classification (NCBI taxonomy): domain Eukaryota; kingdom Metazoa; phylum Chordata; class Actinopteri; order Salmoniformes; family Salmonidae; genus Coregonus; species Coregonus lavaretus. The sequence continues at coordinate 21,806 of NW_028157465.1, forward strand.
TTAGCTATGTTGACTATGACGTTACTTTAGCCAATATGGTGACAACAATATAGGTTGTGTGTAGCGGTTATGATATGAAGGTTTAGCTTGGAAAGTGTTTTTCACCAGGTCCCAGACAACTGTGTTGTGCATTGAAGTCCACAAGTGAAGGGAAAAGGTGAGAGGAGGACAGCGCGTAGATGTGAGAAGTCTATGAAAGTAAACTGTTTGATGTGATCAGGGGTGTATTCATTCCGCCGATTCTGTTGAAAAACATTTCTTAAACAAAAGCAAATGGAAAGAAACGGGGATAAACATACCTGAATTTGTCCAATAGAAACTCTTGTTTGCAAGTGTTGAACTAATGATTACATCCTAGTTCAGCTAGATGCAGGCAAGAGTGTGCAAGATGGTATTGAATGTGGCACTGTCTGTCCATGTGTCACTGTCTGTCACTTTAAATCAAACACCTTTATCACAGAAACCCTAGACCCACTCCAATTTGCATACCGCCCCAACAGATCCACAGATGATGCAATCTCTATTGAACTCCACACTGCCCTTTCCCACCTGGACAAACGGAACACCTACGTGAGAATACTATTCATTGACTACAGCTCAGCGTTCAACACCATAGTGCCCTCAAGGCCCATCACTAAGCTAAGGACCCTGGGACTAAACACCTCCCTCTGCAACTGGATCCTGGACTTCCTGACGGGCTGCCCACATCTGCCATGCTGATCCTCAACACGGGGGCCCCTCAAGGGTACGTGCTTAGTCCCCTCCTGTACGCCCTGTTCACATATGACTGCATGGCCAAGCACGACTACAACACCATCATTACGTTTGCTGACGACACAACAGTGGTAGGCCTGATCACCGACAATGATGAGACAGCCTATAGGGAGGAGGTCAGAGACCTGGTCCTGTGGTGCCAGGATAACAACCTCTCCCTCAACGTGATCAAGATAAAGGAGATGATTGTGGACTACAGGAAAAGGAGGACCGAGCACGCCTCCATTCTCATCGACGGGCTGTAGTGGAGAAGGTTGAGAGCTTCAAGTTCCTTGGTGTCCACATCACCAACAAACTGTCTTGGTCCAAACACACCAAGACAGTCGTGAAGAGGGCATGACAAAGCATATTCCCCCTCAGGAGACTGAAAAGATTTGGCATGGGTCCTCAGATCCTCAAAAAGTTCAACAGCTGCACCATCGAGAGCATCCTGACTGGTTGCATCGCTGCCTGGTATGGCAACTGCTCGGCCTCTGACCGCAAGGCACTATAGAGGGTAGTGCGTACGGCCCAGTACATCACTGGGGCCAATCTTCCTGCCAACCAGGACCTCTATAACAGGCGGTGTCAGAGGAAGGCCCTAAAAATTGTCAAAGACTCCAGCCACCCTAGTCATAGACCGTTCTCTCTGCTACCGCATGGCAAGTGGTACCGGAGCGCCAAGTCTAGGTCCAAAAGGCTTCTTAACAGCTTCTACCCCCAAGCCATAAGACTCAGGAACAGCTAATCAAATGGCTACCCGGACTATTTGCATTGTCCCCCCCCCACCCACCCACCCCTTCTCTTACGCTGCTGCTACTCTCTGTTTATTATCTATGCATAGTCACTTTAACTCTATCTACATGTACATATTACCTCAATTTCCTCGACTAATCTGTGCCCCCGCACATTGACTCTGTACCGGTACCCCCTGTATATAGCCTCGCTATTGTTATTTTTACTGCTGCTCTTTAACTATTTGTTAATTATTTTTATATATATTCTATTATTATGTATTTTTTTACTTATCTATTTTTTACTTAACACTTATTAAACCAACTGCATTGTTGGTTTTGGTTTGTAAGTAAGCATTTCACTGTAAGGTCTACACCTGTTGTATTTGGCGCATGTGACGAATACAATTTGATTGGATTTCATTGGATTTCTCTCGACCTGTGTTGCAAACTTTCATTTATAGGCTAGGTTGTAGCAACCTCATGATGGGGATAGGGAAAATGTGTGTATCATGTAGTAGTAGGGGTGTAACGATTCGTTTTAACAACGATTCGATTTGTATCACGATTCGTGGTTGTCGATACGATTCAAGGACGATATTGGTTCATTTAGAACGATACGATCCGAAACGATTCAGTGACTTGAAATCGATTCAGTAACCTTTTAGCCAAAAATTCAACCAGTGTGACTGAAATAAATACCTGGATACTGGACAGTTCAGGTGAAGTTTCCTAGATTCCTGTTTCTTGTAAGGACCGCAATGGTGGCTTGATAATTTCTCGCTCGTCGGCTTCTCCTCTGTCGTCCGCCATGCTATGTTTTGTTGTCTTTGCGCCTTTGCGCTGCTGTTGGCGCGATGATGTCACGGATAGGCAGACTGAATCGAGTAATGTTTAAAGCCTTTATCATTAAAAGTGCTAAGAAAAAACATCCATATAAAGTCTGACGTGCTTAAATCCAATGGGTTATTTCCTAGTATCGATACAATCGATTTATTACATTTTAAAACGATGTTAGATCGATATATGTTGTCCAAAAGGCCAACGCGCCGAGCACAGATCGATGTAGTTGGATCATAGGAATATAAATCGATACATCGATGTAGTAGATGGATCGTTACACCCCTATGTAGTAGCCTAAACCTATCGATGTTACATTGAGCTGGGTGAACTGAATATGAATGAGAGTCATCCAATATGCTGTAATAGAAATAAGACCATGCTCATTAAAAAAAAATATATAATAAACGGCACCGACCGCCACTGGTGAAACGTATAAATAAAGCATAGACCATTTAGTGTGGAGCAGTGCTCGTGAACACATGTCCTGGAGGGCAAGTGTCCTGCAGTGTTTATGTGAGTCTGGCTTGTTTAAAACCAGCCTATAGGGTCAGGGCCATGGCAAGCCATTTCCTCTGTTTGGTCATTAAGCCCCAGTAGGCCGGAGATCCTGACACCTGTGTGCCCTAAAGGAGCAGGGAGCAGGGAGCAGACAGATATATTGATGTACAGTAGGCAAGTATAGGAGACTTGAACTAGGCCTGCCAGCTGTGGGAGGAGAGAGAATAGGAAAACTACAGTGGATGTGTGAAAACTGGAATACCGCTCAGGATTTGGATGGGTTGATGAACCTAAACACACACACACACAAGCACACACACGTGCACGCACGCACACACACACATGCACACATCAGACAAGATAGACATCACCATTCGACCCCCTGAGCTACCGCTGGCATCCTCTTCACCCCAGCTCGGTGACGTCCGCCCTGCCAAGCGAACGCCGTCCCCCGACCCCCACCACCACCATCTCCCTCTCACCACCACTATCTCTGCTGTCTTCCTCCTAACCTTCCGAATGACAGCCGCTAGGGGAATTGACGCCAAGGCAGACATCCCGCCGAACATGAAGATATACTCTCCTTTTTTTCTCTCTCTTCTCTTCCCCCTCTCCTTCTCCTCCTCATCTTCCTCTTTGATACGTGAGAGGTTTTAACCTCTCCAGCTGCCGGGGCCAGCTCCGGTCCCCTCCAGGCCCTGCTTGGTATGCTGTCTCTGTGTGTGTGTGATTGTGTGTATGTGTGTGTGTGTGTGTGTGTGTGTGTGTGTGTATATATGTGTATGTGTCGGCTTTGGCTCTGGAGGAGATGGGCGAGGAGAGGGGAGGGCTGGAAGGCTGATAAGGACTGTGGGCAGGCAGAGCCTGTCTGACCCATACGGGCCCTTCACAAGCTGTCAGAGCCCTGGCCCTCACAGGGGGGCCTTCCGTCTGCGCTGACCCAGCCCTGGCTCACCCAGCAGGGGGCAGAGAGGGGTGAGGCTGGCTGGGGCGCCCTGGGACTGAGGGTGGCGGGGCCTGCCTGTTTTCATGATCACACAGACCAGTCAAAGTGCCAATCATAATCATCACTATATTCAAGAGAGATACACATAGTATTCTCTTATTGATGCACACATTTGACACATGTCAGCATTGAGTCAGTCGGACCAATGCAAAGAAAACCAACCTCTGAGTTTTGTTCAAACAGAACCAAACTGGGATAGACCTTGTTTGTATCAGAAACAGGGCTGGTGTATGTGTGGTAGAGAGAGGCAGGTGCCTGGCTGGGGAAAGTCGGAGTCACAGGGTAGAGGAAGCTCTGGGCTAGTGTCTGAACACCCACACACTGTCGAGACACACAAAACACACACACACACACACACCAGAACAGTCAGAGAGAGCAGCAACAGAACAACAACAAGGACTGCGGCAGAACACGGAGAGCTGACATTGTTAGCAGCGACGGGTACAGAGGTTCACAGGGATAAAGAGGGGGAGGCTGGGAGACTGGCGCGGCGTTCTCGCCCCACTCCCAACCCCGTCTGCCTGCCTGCCAGCGAAGAGGAGCCGGGGCGGCACGGGGGAAATCAGCGGGGCACAAACGCTTCCAGTTAAAAGTGACATGACCTTTTGATTTTGTCACCTGTCACCGACTGCCATGTCTACCGCTGCACTGAGGAGCGCCTGCCAGGCACCGCAGCCTCCCTCTCTCTCTCCTTTTGTCTATCTCTCTGTTTTTGGGGCAGGGCCACTGCGGAGGTGTTTCTTTGGTTTGAGTGAAGGCACACTGGGCCAGGCTCCCTCTCCTCCTCCTCCTCCTCCTCCTCCTCCTCCTCCTCCTCCTCCTCCTCCCCCTGCTCCTCCTCCTCCTTTTCAGAATATAGTTAATTCTCCTCTCTGTCAACTCAGGTCCTTATGGGGACACATGACATCCATTGACTTCTTCCAAGGCTTGTTGCTCATTTAAATTGATTATATCCAAACATATCCTTTCATGGTACAAGCTAACAGAAATGGACTGCTGTCTACATCTAACTAACAAGACACTGATGGTCAGTCTCGCTATCGACTTAAAGTGAGAAGAAAGACAACAATTAGTCAATTCAAATAGAAGGGGCATAGAGAGAGAGAGAGAGAGAGAGAGAGAGAGAGAGAGAGAGAGAGAGAGAGAGAGAGAGAGAGAGAGAGAGAAAGTGAGAGAGAGAAAGCGAGTGTCAGAGAGAGAGAGCGAGAGAGAGAGAGAGAGAGAGAGAGAGTGAGAGAGAGAGAGAGAGAGAGAGAGAGAGAGAGAGAGAGAGAGAGAGAGAGAGAGAGAGAGAAAGAAAGAAAGAAAGAAAGAAAGAAAGAAAGAAAGAAAGAAAGAAAGAAAGAAAGAAAGAAAGAAAGAAAGAAAGAAAGAAAGAAAGAAAGAAAGAAAGAAAGAAAGAAAGAAAGAAAGAAAGAAGCTGCCGGCTCTATCCTGGCAAACACCAATAAAGCTGAGAGAGTAGAAATTGGTGGAGAAAAGGCCCAGGGAGGTTTGGGAGGCCTAGTCTTTTGAAACACAGCATGAGTGAGAGAGAGAGACAGACATATAGAGTGAGAGTGAGAGTGTGAGAGAGAGAGAGAGAGAGAGAGAGAGAGAGAGAGAGAGAGAGAGAGAGAGAGAGAGAGAGAGAGAGAGAGAGAGAGAGAGAGAGAGAGAGAGAGAGAGTGACAGTGAGAGAGAGAGAGAGAGAGAGAGAGAGAGAGAGAGAGAGAGAGAGAGAGAGAGAGAGAGAGAGAGAGAGAGAGAGAGAGAGAGAGAGAGAGAGAGAGAGAATTAACCCAACCAAATTATGAGAAAACAAAAATATAACTATTTGACACGGACCTAAACAGAGAATATACAGTAGCAGAATACCTGA
>NW_028157465.1:32500-41535 GCF_964263955.1 Coregonus lavaretus
GACAGACAGACCCAGCTGACCTGGTTTGGCCAAGGCTCAGATCTCACAGTTGTCATAGGGCTGGGAGATTTTCCTTAACATGTGATCTGACCAGGGAAAACTCTGGGCCCAGGGTCGTTCCTGGTCAGGTCACTTAGTCAGTTACAACTCCTGGCCGTGTACTCATCGACCACAATACTGTTCAGAATGAGAGAAGTGTTCAGTGGTGTTGATGTGTGATGAATAATATACTATGTTCACAAGAAGAGAGACATTTTTTCTATCAAATAAATACCACTCATTACAGTGTTAACTGGTTTTAATGTAGAAGCCAATTCTGGGAGTACTCGAGACAGTAGAGTAAGGGGGGGGGGTGCCTCTTCTGCATAGAGGGGTATTTGTATGTGAAGTATGTCACTTGTTACATGAATAGATATGCAATCTTTATTACTTTAATTCAATTAAAATGTGCATGGGAAAATAACATCATTATTCATAGATAAATATGGAGGTAAATAAATAATGAACTCCTTTTTTTGTGTCTAGAGATTTTTGTCAAGCAATGTCGCCATCTACAGGGAAATACTGTATATACAGAGCATTGAAACAGGAGTGAAGCACTGAGGTACAATAGCGACCAAGCTGCTATGTGTGTACGTGGGTTTTACATTCAGTTTAACCTCCATTGTAAAATAAATGTATTTGCTGCTATTAATTGTGACCCAGCTACAATAACGTCTGCACTGGCAAAACACATCTATGCCTGAAGCCTGCTCATCCCTGTCAACCTGCCATGAGTGTTGGTGTGAAAAACATCAAATAACGTCCAAGTAATTCCTAACATTCAGGTAATACTAAAACTAGTACATTCACAGCTACATTCATCACATCGTGTTTTAAAAGGATAATTAGTTATTCAAATTCAAGGCCATGAGAAATTTGTTTTACTTATTGTTTTCATTGGTTTTACAGCTATCTGTTCCATGTCCTGAACAATCTTCTGAACTGCATACTCATGAAAAATTAAGTCATATATATTAAGAGTGGACAAAATGTGGTCTCTTTATTGTGCATTCTGGAAGGTAGTCTGGAAATGCACTTATTAAAATTAATCACTTCATTGTTCACGCTCCCACCACAATTCCGGTCCAGTTTCTGCTTCACACGACTCTCCAACTACACCTCGGCAATGATTAAAACATGTCCACTTCTCTGTGACATTGCTTTGACACTGTTTAATTGGAATAGGAAATAAAAAATAAATAAAAAAATTAAATACATATAATACCAGGTAAGTGGCATAGCGTTGCTCAAGGTGACAAGCTTTTATTTCCTCCTATGCAAAGGAAGAATTTGAGAGTGATTCTTGAAAGTTCAAGGCAATTGGTATTTCTCATTTAGAAGCGTAATGGAAATAACTTTCCCTCAGTGTCTGTTTCTTGGTTGCATTAACTTTGGGATAATTTTCATTCTTATTTCTACTTTGCCATATCTAGAGAGAAGGTACCAATAGAATGCGTCCACTCCCTAGTCCACCTCTGCTACCTTTATGTTTACTGTTTTTTGTAAAGTTTTATTTAATTTAATTGTTTTACAAATATATATTTACAATAATGGTGTCTTAGCATCATTATATAGGTTTTCACTGCATACGTTTTTTGTATGTATTTTCTATAGTAAATGTGACAGTATATTTAGGATCAAATCCATATTGAAATTAGATAAAATAGATGATTGACAGAAATGTATGTAAGATGTAAGCGTTTGCCGTATGACCTAGAATGAGACAATTAAAGGGGCAGAACGGCGTAGGGATACATGACAGGGACACTCACCATGTCTTGCCTAGTGTCCTTCCCCGAAGCGACTAGTATATAGTTCCAGGCCAGCGGCAGCAGCAGAGCCAGAGGAATCATGTAGAGTTCAAAGTTCCACACCACGAGAACAAAGAGCTGCAGAGAGAGAAAGAGAGAGAGAGAGAGAGAGAGAGAGAGAGAGAGAGAGAGAGAGAGAGAGAGAGAGAGAGAGAGAGAGAGAGAGAGAGAGAGAGAGAGAGAGAGAGAGAGAGAGAGAGAGAGAGAGAGAGAGAGAGAGAGAGAGAGAGAGAGAGAGAGAGAGAGAGAGAGAGTGAGAGAGAGAAAGAGAGAGTGAGAGAGAGAGAGAGAGAGAGAGAGAGAGAGAGAGAGAGAGAAATAGAGAAACACTTAGGACTTTATCTATCAGAGACCTGCATTGACCTCAAACTGCAAACACACATTCGCATATCGCACATACGCATAAACAGAACCAACATAACACACAGACCAATACATTTGTATTTGATAATATGATATGTATGATAATTAAATAGAAGAAAGCCTTAAATGTACGGCTGTTGTGACAAAACAGGACCCCTGAACCCAGGGCTGGGACATGGCCTACGAGGCCGACAGGGCCACCCTCCACCTTCATCTGACGATGGGGAGGATAAGTATTGGCCGTCACAACGCTCCCTCTCCACGGCAATCATCCGTCATCCACAGGCCTGAGGTCACTCTCTGTTTCAAGCACAACTCGTCAACATGACCTTAACCCTCCGACCCTCAACCCAGCACCTGACCTGCCACACCATGAGCCCCTAACCCTGTCACCCCAACCCCACCCCACCCCGAGATGCCCCTAACCCTGTCACCCCATCTCCAAATACCCCTATTCCACCTACATAGTTATCTGTCCTGTCGCTACCCTCTCTACCCCCATCTCTCATCCGAACAAAAAAAAGCATAATTCCAGAACTGAGCGCCACAAAACCTGTATTCTGTTTAGCACAATCTTTTGTAACTCGAACATAAATTATCATGATCCTATGAAAATTAAATGCTTGAGGAGACATAATTTACAAACACAAAAATTCTTCATGTCAAATAGTTTGAGCGTGTTGATTGATATCAATAAAAAAAAAATTGGGGGGGGGGATTGTAGTGGAGGATGGCCATTTTTTGTGAAAGAATAGATTAAAACTGTTACGTATTTCTCTATTTCTCATAATTTCACAAAATGTTAAAAACACCCTCCGACATATCTATTTTTGTTGGAAATGATCAATGTGGAAAATGCATAATAGAAATGTAAAAAATAAATGCAATCCAAGTGAAAATATTTTATACATATTAATATATTTTCTGACAATGCATATTAATCAAACTAAAGGGCGCAAATGTTCATTCATTATTTCAAGTCTATAGAAAAAGTATTGAAATGTGATATGTGATGGGAGTACTGTGTTTTGCAAATGCATTCACAATAGATTGTTACAGCCTTAATGGTAAACTTTCACTGACAATTAGAATTAGGTTTGAAACACTAAACAGCTGATACATCGGGCTGTCTCACCTTGTACAGTCAATTATGATATACACATGACAAAGCTATACGTTCGGCTGAATAAAATACATTTTAATCAATGTATATCTCATAATCAGCAGGAAAGTGCTGGAGTTTACTAATATTATTTCACTCCCCTACAGCCTCTCATGGAGCAGCTGATGTGTAGGTGGGATACGTGGCGTATGTGTGAGGCCTCACCTTCTCTCTCCACCGTATTTACAGGGTATAGGACTTAAGGAATACAAGCAACATCAACATCTTCCCTCCTACTGACCTACAAGGCCACTGCACCTCTGTGTCCTCCCCCGGCCTCCCTCTACAAACCCCTGCCCTAACACATTTCTAGTACGGGGTCAGGTGTGTTGTACTGTGCTGGACTCCCTTTCCCTCTCCCTCTCCGCGGATCATTAGCCTATCCCTTACAGCCTCGGAACCCAATGCACACATGCGCGCAGCACACACACACACACACACACACACACACACACACACACACACACACACACACATCTAAATTCCTGTGTAATTTACCACCACTAAGCTATAACAAAATTACAAACGCCATATAAAACTTCTCCCAATCTCTTAAACAACTAAAAAGTTGACAAGACCCCACCTTCCCCCCACACAACCACAAACCATGCACTCATACAAATTTCACCAGTTTAGATATTTGTGTACATAAACAAAACAAAGATATAAATAAAACATTACAAATGAATTGGCCAGGACATTAGCATATTGCTCAGAGCCAAATATCTCCTTCTTAAGGTCCACAGTGCAGTCCTACCATGGTGGCCAGCCTGTTTCTATCTCTTTCTTTAATAAAGGTCTGTGTAGGGAATTGGAGGAATACTCTTCAATAATTCAGGAGTGCTTAGCAACCTCCAGTAACTGTCTTCCTATTTCAATATCCTTCCACGAGCTGCCACAATACTGGCTGGGTGTGGACTCAGCATTCACTAGTGTTCTTTCTCTAGCACTCCCACTCCAGACATTACAGTCTAATTACAGAACACAAACGGAACCGCTCTCACTAATCTACTGTACTGTACAGTTCCACCACAGTGACAACGCAGAAGAAATAACGATTCACAGGGTCTTTTTACACTGAAGCAGCAAAACCATACCATACTGAACACTGTGTATCTGAGCAAAATGGGAAAAAGCTATTTCTCCAAACAAATGCAATTCAGTTATCTTATGCCTACTCATGTTCTATACCTAAATATAACTTCACATATACTGTACAGTATATAAATACATCTAAACCAACCTAGTTGCTGCCTGTTTATTATACATTAGCGTTCTCATACGAAGGCATGATATATTGAAGTGTTTATGAGAGGACTGCAGCTCCCTCCTCTGTAGTGTTTGGCTGGTGTGTGGTGTGTCTGTCCGTCTCGTTTCCCTGTGCCTGGGGTTATTTAACCTGTCGCCCACCTCATCCCTCCCCATTTGGTTATTCTAGCTCTGGGCTAGGCTGTGACTGACAGCTGGAGGAACCCGACACCCCGGCCCATCAGAGGCCAAGCCTGCCCTGTCTCATAGCCCCTCGGCTGGGGAGAGGAGCCCGCAGCGCCGGGACCTTTCCCTAGGACCAGGAGACCACATCCCCCACATTGCTACCCCACTGAGAGGCTCTCTGCCTGGGGAGGAGGGAGAGGGAGTCAGCCGTGGAGGTCTGTGACTGGAGGAAAAAATATTGAGATAAAAAGGTAGAGAGGGGGAGGGAAAAAGCTGAAACTGAATCTTGGGACATGTGGCTATATACAGTATGTGCATTGCTTTTTGTGTGTGTGTGAGTGTGCATCCAGGAATTTTCAGAGTTACCCACACACAGCTCACAGGCCGGTGTTTTAGAGTGGCAGTGCTAGACTTGGAGACACGGCTTGCTTCATCACTGCATCAACTTCTGTTTTGTTATGCTCCTGATTCTGAGAACTAATCGAAACTCTCATGGTGCGAGACTGTATGTGTATGTGTGCGTGTGTATGTATATGTTTGTGTGTGTGTGTGCGCGTGCATGCACATGCATGTTTGCATTACACAAACTCCCTCTAATTTAGTCCTGGGAGTATTAGATAGAAGGAGAATACAATGAAAATGATTGTCTCCTATTTGTCGCACACTGGAATGAGCGATTCACTGTTTTCTTCTTCTAGCAAAATCAGCCTCAACACGGCATGAGTGTAAAATGTTATTAACTAATTTTGCTTTATGCTAACAGAGGATGTTTTGTGGATTAAAAATAAATAAACATATTTTCTTATGTCAAAGAATGTCAAAATGGAAACAGAATAAGAAGCATTAAACGTGAATATAGATTTTTAGCTGTATTAGATTTAATATAAACTCAGAGCATCATATAAAACTGTGCCGAGCTTAGGCCACCTAATAGATGTGCGGTTTGTTTCCAAATGAAAGCAAACCAGCCAGTAAAAACTTTACTAAATACAAAATACAGAAAGAAAAATCTACTTTAGTGAAATAATTAGAAAAATACTTCTAGGTACCTCCATTTCATTATTTAATACGAGAATATAGACATTTTAATGATCTAAAATGGAAAATAGTACATGTGCATTTATAACAGGCAAACGTTTTAAGGCATATCATGTGACATGAAAACAAAAAAAGATTTGGTTATTTCTACAAACTAATAGACAGCTAAAACAACAGATAATCATGTTAAACTCTAAATGATTATTTTATCATTTAATTTTCAATAGAATGAATAATATCCCAAACTTTATAAAGCATTCTCTTATCAAAAGCACACATGGCACAGACTTAGGAACACAATCCGATCTGCAACAGATGAGTGTTTCATGCATCTACTAAACTTTGATGAAGGTAGAGGATTTGGGCTTTATAGTTTTGTCATTATGTGTTTTACAAAGCAATACTATGGTGCTCGGCTTTATGGCTTGGATATGAAGTGCTTTGGCGTACATTGAACATGTACTAGTCTAACTCCCCTCTCCAGAAGTCAACTGGAGTTTGAATTTCAGAGTTAAGTTCGCTTTATCTTTATTACATGGACATCCATCCAGATACTAACCGGCCGCTGCCAGACAGCAATAAGAACAAGTCATGTTCTGACTGGAAGCCTGTCTTATTTTGCTGGACAGGACAGTCCCATTCTGTGGTGCTAGATTGCCCCCTGCTGGTGAGACAAATAACTAGAGCTGTTTTGTGTTTGGTACGGAGCAGTTGGACCTCACATCCAAAACATTGAACCAGATATGACCAGTACTACATGCAATCTGTAAAAGAAAATTAACCAAAGACACCTTAACCAAAGACAACCACAAATGATGTGGAGCGTCCTCTGGCTCAACCTGCCATTGTATTTCACTTTCCCTAATTTTTCCAATCAGAAAGGTAGTAAAAATGTTATAGGTTATCTATTCCAAGCTGTCCATTGCTCTGTGGCAAGAACTAACTCCTTCAGTTAAAAGTTAGCAAACTTTCTCAAGTGGAGTCAAAGGAGCTGGAGAGGTGTGTGTTTGTGTGTGTCTTTGTGTGTGTTGTGTGTGTGTGCGTGCCTCTCTGTGTGTGTGTGTGTGTGTTCCTCTCTCTGTGTGTGTGTGTGTGTGTGTGTGTGTGCCTCTCTCTCTCTGTGTGTGTGTGTGTGTGTGTGTGTGTGTGTGTGTGTGTGTGTGGTGTGTGGTGTGTGTGTGTGTGTGTGTGTGTGTGTGTGCGTTCCAGTGCCATAGTTTTTTTTTTTTTTTTTTTTTTTTCAGGGTGAATTTTTATCTAAATGCAAAGCAGGTGATAGGTGCTCCAGTTTCCTGCAGAAGTAACTTCCTTGTCTGGGCTCTCCCACAGATAAGAGTCCTATTTTGCCCCAAATAAAAGGCCCTGGTATCATTTCTCCTGTCTTCCAAACAACCCCTGTCTCCTGCCCTTCTCACCCTTCCTGGGCCTCACAAAGCCTGCTCTATTTGCTCCCAATTCAAGGCTCAATTGCAGATAAAGTTACGGCAAATTTGTTTGGAGGAAGAGTTGCTGAAGCCTGTGGTCCCTGGAGCAATAACAGCCTTGTCTTTCAGGGGCCGCGGGGAGAGTTGGCATGACTCACCAAACAGAACCCAATACCACCGAGCCTCACAATGGCCCCAGCTCACATGGAGGGAGGGAAGGAAGGGGGGATGAGAGTGGTGGAGAGAGGAAGAAAGAGGGAGGGGATGTGGGGGGGGGGCTCAGCTTGCAGGTGTTCAGGTAGAGAGGAAGCAGACGCTTAACCCCCCTCCACTCCCACACACACACACACACACACACACACACACACAGACACACACACACACACACACACACACACACACCACCCGTGGTGCGGGACGGGAGGTAACTCCAGCTCTGCCCATTGTGCCAACACCGCAGGCACTGCTGCCACAGTGGCTGGTTCTCTGTCTGGGTTGTGTGGTGTGTGAGGCTCAGTTACCACACACACGACTCTAATCGCAGTTGGCGCTAATGGCTGAGGCGCACATGTGGCTGGATGGACAGATACGGGGAGAAAGAAAGCGGGAGAACAAACTAGAGGGAGGAAGAGAGGATTTGTACCTGTTAGCCCACCAGACTGGATCTGTCTGGACACTAATCTGAGACAGAGAGGCATTACATTACTGCTGTGTGTTTGTGTGTGTGTGTGTGTGTGTGTGTGCACGTGTGTGATAGAATTAAAAAGTGGAATCTGGTCAGGGTTCATCGAAAAATATATATTACTACTACCACTACACTAACACAGTCACACACACACACACACACACACATTCCAATAACGCATCACCTTGGCCAGATGGCCCCCTATAAAAACCCACTTAAAGAGATGAGTGAAGTGATTAAGAGGCCTCTCAGAGCGAGAGGAAGGAAAGAAGGGAGTAGGTACTACCTGTGTAGAGGAGAGGGCCTAACAGTACAGTATACACTGTTGCGTTGCTTAAGTGTCCTCTCCAAACTCCCAATTACAGCCCACGGCCATGTCGACTTAGACACAAGGTGCAGAAAGGACAGAGAGAGAGAGAGGGGGGAGAGAGAGAGAGTGAGAGAGACACACACAGAGAGAGAGAGAGAGAGAGAGAGAGAGAGAGAGAGAGAGAGAGAGAGAGAGAGAGAGAGAGAGAGAGAGAGAGAGAGATAGAGAGAGAGAGAGAGAGAGAGAGAGAGAGAGAGAGAGAGAGAGAGAGAAGATAGATAGATAGATAGATAGATAGATAGATAGATAGATAGATAGATAGATAGATAGATAGATAGATAGATAGATAGATAGATAGATAGATACACCAGTTGCACTGTCTTCAAACAACTACATGGAAACACTGCTCAGTGCTACGTGCTAACACAGACAGACAGAATGTTCATATTGACATTTCTCACACAAAATAACCAATGTAATAATCAGACTGTGGTGTTAGGGTCGTCAGATTGAACACACAGCAGCAATTCCTCTTATAATACAGGGTCTTTACAGACTATGCTGAAGACCCGCTTGTAGAATGAGGTACTGTAGGCTACTTGAAGTACACATGTGACCAGAGTAGTTGTAGCAGTCAAACTATCATTGTCCCTCCCATTCTAATCAAAATGTAGATTAAATTCAGAAGTGACCTTGTTTTTTGTGACTCTCTTGATAGTTTCATTTTTTGTTAGAAAAACAATTGTGCACAAACGCACGAACACAC
>NW_028157464.1:5000-34490 GCF_964263955.1 Coregonus lavaretus
TACATGTTACATAGTACAGACCTGAGGATACCATTCTACATGTTACATAGTACAGACCTGACATTGTCTAAGGATACCATTCTACATGTTACATAGTACAGACCTAATATTGTCTAAGGATACCATTCTACATGTTACATAGTTCAGACCTGACATTGTCTAAGGATACCATTCTACATGTTACATAGTACAGACCTAATATTGTCTAAGGATACCATTCTACATGTTACATAGTACAGACCTGAGGATACCATTCTACATGTTACATAGTACAGACCTAATATTGTCTAAGGATACCATGCTACATGTTACATAGTACAGACCTAACATTGTCTAAGGAGAGCATTCTACATGTTACATAGTACAGACCTAATATTGTCATTTGTCATTTGATGGGACATGCGAAGCAAAAGTCCAAACTAAATCTTGGTCATACTTATTATAATTATTCTGCATCCTACTCCTCTTAGCTTTCAAACGTGTTCACTGGTCTGGATTGAGTTTCTTACATTTTACTTTTTGATATATTTTATACTTTTTTAACTATTCAACTGTTGGTCCTTTTTAGTCCTCCATCCATTTTAATTGGATTTCCTCAACCTTCTAAAACGCCCCATTGTGACATCATGGCTTTTGACACAAATCAGCTGTTTTGACCATATTACCAACCAGTTGGACAAAAAACATAGATGGTGGGATGTCTTGGCCTACTTGTCTGCTATTCTAATCTGGAATCGGAACAGGAATAGCTTGTACAGATCTAACGACACAGCTGTTTTAGTAACCACCTCAACTCATTTAGCTAACTTTCCCACTCGCTGCTGAATTAACTGCCATGGAACTTTTCAGAACTTTCAAATGATAACAACGGGGAAGAACATTCTAAGCATGAGACAATGGGTAAACATTGTGACTTTTGTCACAAATCAGCTACTTTGACCACTTTTCCCAACAAACGCATCATGGACGAAAACTTAAAAGCGTACATGTCGCCTTGGTCGACTTCTCTGATGTTCAAATCTGAAATCAGAGCAGCAATAAGTACTACCAATCACTATCCCCCCCCCCCCCCCCCCCCCCAAAAAATAAATAAAAATAAAAATACTTGTAAAGAGTTAAAGCAAGTCCCATTAATTTATCTTCATGGAATCTAGTTATTCATAATGTTGTAATTTGATGGATGTGAGGTATTGTCAATCTGTAGAGTGATTGCGTGATGGTGATTGTGTTTTTTGAAGGTTAGATATTGAATACTCTTCACCTTGTCCCAATGCCATTCCACTGACAAGTCTGGGACCCGGTTGCAGCAGCATTCCATTTAAATTACTTTTAACCTACTCTGCCACCAATGCCCTTTCAAACAAGATTATGGGCCTCTGAAATCCTCCGTAATTAGTCGTTTGTGTTAATTAACGGTAATTAAGAAAAGACAGTCTAGTCCATACCTTTGTACACCCTGCCCTAATTCCCTCCAAGGCCATAATCCTTCCAAAAGACCCAAAGGATGGTATATAAACTAGGGGCGTGGAGAAGCACAGATTGGACTTCAGCAGTCAACTTCAGAAACTCCTGTTAACCAGTCCAGGATGGCAGAGCTAGGAGTGTTTGCTGCAAGGCGACAAGAGGAAACGACGCGAGAATCCGGATTTTCCTACACCAACAGCAACAACACCAAAGGTACAGTCCATCCCGTCAGTGTAGTGCCTGGGTGTTCGTGACGTCATTCGGTAGAAGGACTGAAAGTAGCCTAATTCTGTGGATTCCCCAAAAAGGTCGTAGTTATTGTAGATTTACATGACCACATGTCTACAGTACAATATCCATGTGTACGTGCGCGTGTGTGTATGGTGCGTATGTTATCGTGTGTGTGTTTGTATGTAAGGCGTATGAATGAGGGAGGTACATAACATTTAGCATGAAGTCACCCAGGTGTCTTCACAAGAAATCTCCCATCGCCTGCACTACTTTTTCTGTTACCCTCTGCTTTACAGCAGAAAGAGACTGCTATGGGACTTGGCATCAGGAGCTTATGTAGAGGACTGAGGGGGTTCTAAATACCATCATTGTAAATAGTGTGGAAATATATATATATATATATGTTTTTTCACTTTGTGTATGGTTTGTGGTGTGTTCTCTTATGACATTAGATCAGTGTTGGCTGCTAACTTGGGTCTCATCTTAAATAGTTCACTTCTGTGTTGGGAGGCATTGGATCAGCGTTCTCGTCGCATCTCCTGTCAGTACCTTTCACGTAGGGAAGCCAATGATCCATCATGTACGACATTCCTGGGAGTGTGTATATTTGTATAATTTTTTTTTCTTACCTTAGCATTTTTGTATGTTCTCTATAGTTATGTACTTGAAAATGTAGCCATTTACCAATTCGGCCACTTGGAGGCCACTTGGGTACATTTGGGCAAACTCGTGAGGGACACCTGGGTGACGTCATACTAAATGTTATGTGGCTCCCTCATTCTTGAAGGTTTCAGTCTGATATTTTGCCCTGCTGCCCTCTTGTAGACAACATCTAAATTACCTCCGGCTTCCTGTCTGAACGTACGGCTTTTCGTTTTCATGTCAAAGATAGAAAACGCATGTCTTTTTTTTGTTTGTTTTGTCTTTTTACCAGATCTATTGTGTTATGTTCTCCTACATTCATTTCGCATTTACTAAAACTTCAAAGTGTTTCCTTTCAAATAGTAGCAAGAATATGCATATCATCGCTTCAGGTCCTGAGCTACAGGCAGTTTTAGGCGGAAATTGAAAAGAAGGGTCACATTCTGTTCAACATATTGATTACTGTCCTCATATGACTACATTAATAAGTAATAATAATAATGATAATATGCCATTTAGCAGATGCTTTTATCCAAAGCGACTTACAGTCATGTGTGCATACATTTTTACATACGGGTGGTCCCGGGGATCGAACCCACTACCCTGGCGTTACAAGCGCCGTGCTCTACCAACTGAGCTACAGAGGACCACACAAATCTCACACATTTATATTCATTTTACATTCCGATGTTATTTTTTGATCTCTTCTTCTTTTTCGCAGATCCTTTTGAGGGCCCCAACTACCACATTGCTCCAAGATGGGTGTACAATATCTCGACACTCTGGATGCTCTTTGTGGTCGTCGCCTCAGTCTTCACCAATGGCCTGGTACTGGTGGCCACCGCTAAATTCAAGAAGCTCCAACACCCGCTCAACTGGATCTTGGTCAACCTTGCTTTCGCAGACATTGCTGAGACACTTTTGGCTAGCACCATCAGCGTTTGCAACCAGATGTTCGGCTACTTCATTCTTGGACACCCAATGTGCGTCTTTGAGGGATACACTGTCGCCACTTGCGGTGAGATGCGTTTTTATGTGGACTACATATTTTATTTCATATTTAAGAAGGAAATTCTACATTTCTACACAGTGCTGAGAAAGAGTAATCGGCTGTTGCTAAAGCACCATAGCATAGTGAGAGTAAATCAGAAAGGGATATTGTTGTCTAATGTGTGTATCTCCTGCAGGTATTGCTGGTCTGTGGTCTCTAGCTGTCATCTCCTGGGAGAGATGGGTGGTGGTGTGCAAGCCCTTTGGAAATGTCAAGTTTGATGCCAAATGGGCCATGGGAGGTATTATCTTCTCCTGGGTCTGGTCTGCTTTCTGGTGTGCCCCGCCCATCTTTGGCTGGAGCAGGTGGGATTTGTTCTCTTTTTATGGAAAAAAAAGTCCATTGTTCAAAAGGTTTCGTTATTCAACCCATCTCTGTATCTCTCTCCCGTCACCAGGTACTGGCCTCATGGCCTGAAGACTTCCTGTGGACCTGATGTGTTCGGAGGTAATGAGGACCCTGGAGTCCTGTCATACATGATTACTCTCATGATTACATGCTGCTTCCTGCCCCTGGCAGTGATCATCTTCTGCTACATGTTCGTGTGGCTGGCCATCCGTGCTGTAAGTGATACTTCAAATATACTGTACTGTAGCAAGCAACTATGTCGTTCGATACAGTAATGGTCAAGTGTACCGTTTTTGAAAATGCGTATTAGAGGGTTAAATCTAACCATCTGATACTCCTTCTGAATGACCACAGGTTGCCGCGCAGCAGAAAGACTCTGAGTCAACACAGAAGGCTGAGAAGGAAGTGTCCAGGATGGTCGTTGTCATGATTTTTGCTTACTGTGTATGCTGGGGACCTTATACAACCTTTGCCTGCTTTGCTGCGGCTAACCCTGGGTATGCTTTCCACCCTCTGGCTGCCGCTCTGCCTGCCTACTTTGCCAAAAGCGCCACCATCTGGAATCCGGTTATCTATGTCTTCATGAACAAACAGGTTGGTGTGTTTGTCTGATAGCTGTGTATTTTGACCCATTAATAATAAAGTGGTTATCAAAGGCCTCTCGTGCCTACCTAAAATGTAGACTTCTATTTTGAAGCTTCTCTCTTCACGTTCCTTTCTTCTTCTTCTCTCCCCAGTTCCGTACGTGCATCATGCAGCTCTTTGGCAAGGCGGAAGACGATGGCTCTGAAGTGTCTACATCAAAAACAGAGGTTTCCACCGTGGCACCTGCATAAAAAAAAAAAACCCAGACAACGTTGTACCTCTTGGAAACAAATCGTGGACCGTTCGGAGATTGTCCACATGGGACTTTTCAAATGTACAGTACACCCTCTTGTGTTTCTTAAACAAATCCTTTCGCACAACTTTTCAGGAGATTATTAAGCTTTACGTCATACATTTGTAATGTGTTTTTAAAAAAAAACATTAGCCACCAAAATTGAAAGGCTGTGGACCACCCCTTGAAGTTTCTATAATCCATGGTCTTCAAAATAACCAGAGTCATGTGGCAATTGATATGCATACTGTATCTATTGCAGTGGCACGTTGTGGGAATATGTATATATAGTCCTGTCAATGTCTGTTCAAGTGGGCAAAAAAAAGTTGCCATCTTGGAAGGCATTCCCTTCACTCAACACAGTGGCTAAACTAGACAGAATCACAGCTGAGGAGAACTGAAATTAACTGCCATTGGAAATCTGATCATCACAAAACCATGTGAACAATTTATGGTTTCAAAATCCCTCACTTTATAGGTAACTTATGAGGTAAACTTTTTGTAGCCCTCTTGCAAATAAAAAATAATAAAAAAAATAATAAAATAGATAATTGTGTATACAATGTATTTAACAATGTTTTTGTAGCCCTTGCAAATAAAAAAAAATAATGCATGCATGAAATGAGAATACCCTCTGGTCTCACTTTCTATCTGTATTCCCTGTTTATTCCCTGTGTATTCCCTGTTTATTCCCTGTGTATTCCCTGTGTATTCCCTGTGTATTCCCTGTTTATTCCCTGTGTATTCCCTGTTTATTCCCTGTTTATTCCCTGTGTATTCCCTGTGTATTCCCTGCTTATTCATTGTTTATTCCCAGTTTATTCACTGCTACCTGTTATCAATGACTGTTTACAGACCAAACACATAACACACCCCGTATTAACTCTCTGATGGGATAGAGATGATCTAACCAATCAGACGAAAGAACCAAAGTGATCCACCTTCCTCATTATTGGTTTGTATTTACAGCAGGAAAAGCTTGAACATAGAATTAAGCAAATGAAACAGCTGATGGATAATCACAAAACATTTCTTCATGGAAAATTACCATCTGGTTCAGTCTAATTTCTATTGACTCTGTTGAAGTGCTTTGTCATGTTAATGTGTTTAGCCTCCTTAGCCAATAGGGACAGGGCATAGAGGATCTAATGGTGTGTTGGTCACTGAGGCATTGTGACTCATCTCTCCAGAGACTGATGCAGGGGGTTGTCTATTTGTCAAGCATTAACTCAGTGTTTTGTGTTACTTTCTTGCTCGGGTTGATTCTCACCATGACTTCATTACTTCATTTCTTTCTTTCTTTCAAGAGTGTGATTTCTAACATTGTGTTAAAGGCATAGTTCTCCCAAATTATAAAATTATGTATTGGTTTCCTTACCCTGTAAGCAGTCTATGGACAAGATATGACAGCAATCCACGCTTTGCTTTAGTTTCCCTGGCACTGTTTCCACATGCTAACGTTTTAGCATTTGTGGCACAAATCAAATTCAAGTGATGGGACCGAAATCAGAATTTTTCGCGCATCAATCTATAATTGACTTTGTTGAGCTTCACAATTCATTTTAGATACTTTTGAATGATTTGGACATGCGCGAATAATGCTAATATCGGTCCCATGACTTGAATGGGATTTGTGCCACAAATGATAAGAACCTCGCGCTTCGCTTCTTCCTCTCGGATCGAACCCACAATCCTGGCGTTGCAAGCATCATGCTCTACGAACTTAGCCACATGGGACCAATAACCTTGGATGTGGGTTTTATGTTAATGTACACTACCGTTCAAAAGTTTGGGGTCACTTAGAAATGTCCTTGTTTTCCATGAAAACATATATGAAATGAGTTTGAATAGGAAATATAGCAACATGCATAGGATATGTAGTCATTGACAAGGTTAGAAATATTGATTTTTAATAGAAATAATAATTGTGTCCTTCAAACGTTGCTTTCGTCAAAGAATCCTCCATTTGCAGCAATTACAGCCTTGCAGACCTTTGGCATTCTAGTTGTCAATTTGTTGAGGTAATCTGAAGAGATTTCACCCCATGCTTCCTGAAGCACCTCCCACAAGTTGGATTGGCTTGATGGGCACTTCTTACGTACCATACGGTCAAGCTCCTCCCACAATAGCTCAATAGGGTTGAGATTCGGTGACTGTGCTGGCCACTCCATTATAGACAGAATACCAGCTGACTGCTTCTTCCATTGTCCTGTTGTGGGAGGAAATTGGCTCCAATCAAGCGCCGTCCACAGGGTATTTCATGGCGTTGCAAAATTGAGTAATAGCCTTCCTTCTTCAAGATCCCTTTTACTCTGTACAAATCTCCCACTTTACCACCACCAAAGCACCCCCAGACCCTCACATTGCCTCCACCATGCTTGACAGATGTCATCAAGCACTCCTCCAGCATCTTTTCATTTGGTCTGCATCTCACAAATGTTCTTCTTGTGATCCGAACACCTCAAACTTCGATTTGTCTGTCCATAACACTTTTTTCAATCTTCCTCAGTCCAGTGTCTGTGTTCTTTTGCCCATCTTAATCTTTTATTTTTATTGGCCAGTCTGAGATATGGCTTTTTCTTTGCAACTCTGCCTAGAAGGTCAGCATCCCTGAGTCGTCTCTTCACTGTAGACGTTGCCCTTTAAATACATCAGTTTGATTTCACAGAAGTGTGATTGACTTGGAGTTACATTGTATTGTTTAAGTGTTCCCTTTATTTTTTTGAGCAGTGTACATAGGTTATTCTGCGCTCTGGCACACAGACGAGAGTGCTCTGAAATCGGAGTAGATAGCCAGAGCGAATTTACGAATCTTTGCAACTCTGCCTAGAAGGTCAGCATCCCTGAGTCGTCTCTTCACTGTTGACGTTGAGACTGGTGTTTTGCGGGTACTATTTAATGAAGCTGCCAGTTGAGGACCTGTGAGGTGTCTGTTTCTCAAACTAGACACTCTAATGTATTTGTACTCTTGTTCAGTTGTGCACCGGGGCCTCCCACTCCTCTTTCTATTCTGGTTAGAGCCAGTTTGCGCTGTTCTGTGAAGGGAGTAGTACACAGCATTGTACGAGATCTTCAGTTTCTTGGCAATTTCTCGCATGGAATAGCCTTCATTTCTCAGAACAAGAATAGACTGATGAGTTTCAGAAGAAAGTTATTTGTTTCTGGCCATTTTGAGCCTGTAATCGAACCCACAATTGCTGATGATCCAGATACTCAACTAGTCTCAAGAAGGCCAGTTTTATTGCTTCTTTAATCAGCACAACAGTTTTTAGCTGTGCTAACATCATTGCAAAAGGGTTTTCTAATGATCAATTAGCCCTTTAAAATGATAAACTTGGATTAGCAAACACAACGTGCCATTGGAACACAGGACTGATGGTTGCTGATAATGTACGCCTATGTAGATATTCCATTAAAAAACAGCCGTTTCCAGCTACAATAGCCATTTACAACATTAACAATGTCTACACTGTATTTCTGATCAATTTGATGTTATTTTAATGAACAGAAAAATTGCTTTTCTGTCGAAAACAAGGACATTTCTAAGTGACCCCAAACTTTTGAACGGTAATTTATGTTCATTTCAGAGAAGCAACAAAATATGTTGTTAAAAAAAGCAAGGATGGAGAGAAGAAAAGTTTTCCATGATTTCAGAACATAATAACCATGACAACATAATAACCATGGCAACATAATAACCATGGCAACATAATAACCATGGCAAGGTTTTCGGTCGGGAAGTAAAAATGTATTGCAAGCCACAATAGGGAGATTGAATGCTTCTTTTGGCAGAAGCTGTAATTTGTTCAATCTCGGTTAAGTGGCCATTTGAGATTTCAATTATGGGAAGTTTAAATGTTAATGGTCCTTACAAGACACTAAAGCTTGATAATTAAAATGTAATCCAGACTGAGTTGTAAAGAGTCAAAGAGAGACGTGGGCCTTCTCATTTAGGAAGGAGAACTAAAGCCGAACAGACGCTCTCATACCAATAACAAACTCTCTGAATGACACCAATGACACCAATAATCCTAAGAAAACACAGCAAGGCAATGTCATGGTGCAAAGTGGAAATGTTAAGGAATCAGAACGTTGATCTCATCATTCAAGGTGATAACAAACACAGTAAACAGTTAACAGTCCCTCCAGTCACAACAACACACTGGGAGGAGTCACAACAACACACTGGGAGGAGTCACAACAACACACTGGGAGGAGTCACAACAACACACAGGGAGGAGTCACAACAACACACTGCAGTCCCTCCAGTCACAGCAACACACTGGGAGGAGTCACAACAACACACAGGGAGGAGTCACAACAACACACTGGGAGGAGTCACAACAACACACTGCAGCCTGAATACACACTGGGAGGAGTCACAACAACACACAGGGAGGAGTCACAACAACACACTGGGAGGAGTCACAACAACACACTGCAGCCTGAATACACACTGGGAGGAGTCACAACAACACACTGCAGCCTGAATACACACTGGGAGGAGTCACAACAACACACTGGGAGGAGTCACAACAACACACTGGGAGGAGTCACAACAACACACTGGGAGGAGTCACAACAACACACTGCAGCCTGAATACACACTAGGAGGAGTCACAACAACACACTGCAGTCTGAATACACACTGGGAGGAGTCACAACAACACACTGCAGTCTGAATACACACTGAGAGGAGTCACAACAACACACTGCAGTCTGAATACACACTGGGAGGAGTCACAACAACACACTGCAGTCTGAATACACACTAAGAGGAGTCACAACAACACACAGCAGTCTGAATACACACTGAGAGGAGTCACAACACACTGCAGTCTGAATACACACTGAGAGGAGTCACAACAACACACTGCAGTCTGAATACACACTGGGAGGAGTCACAACAACACACTGCAGCCTGAATACACACTGGGAGGAGTCACAACACACTGCAGTCTGAATACACACTGGGAGGAGTCACAACAACACACTGCAGTCTGAATACACACTGAGAGGAGTCACAACACCACACTGCAGTCTGAATACACAGTGAGAGGAGTCACAACAACACACTGCAGTCTGAATACACACTGGGAGGAGTCACAACAACACACTGCAGTCTGAATACACACTGAGAGGAGTCACAACAACACACTGCAGTCTGAATACACACTGAGAGGCAGGTGTAATTGATTTGACAGGTTCTGGAGTCGAGGCGAGGCGAGGCGAGAGACAAGAAGAGAGGGAGGAGAGGTGAGGGAGGAGAGGGAGGAGAGGTGAGGGAGGAAAGGTGAGGAGAGGGAGGAGAGGTGAGGAGAGGAGAGGAGAAGAGAAGAGAAGAGAAGAGAAGAGAAGAGAAGAGAAGAGAAGAGAAGAGAAGAGAAGAGAAGAGAAGAGAAGAGAAGAAGAGAAGAGAAGAGAAGAGAAGAGAAGAGAAGAGAATAGAAGAGAAGAGAAGAGACGAGAAGAGAAGAGAAGAGAAGAGAAGAGAGGAGAGGAGAGGAGAGGAGAGGAGAGGAGGTGAGAGGGAGGGAGGGAGGGAGGGAGGGAGGGAGGGAGGGAGGGAGGGAGGGAGGGAGGGAGGGAGGGAGTGTTGTTTTGGAAGTGCTGGAGTAGGTGTAATGCTTTTGTAGGTGTCTGGCTGTGATGTGAGCCGGAGGGAGCAGCACCTGGGTCAATACCTGAGGCCGGAGTTGTAGAGGGGAGGGTGAGGTGAGGGAGGTTTAGTGAAGGTGCTGGAGGGGGTTGAGGTGTGGACACGAGGAGAGGAGGAGGAGAGGGAGGAGGTGTAATGCTTTTTGCAGGTGTCTGGCTGTGATCTGCAGACTGCAGGCTAGAGGGAGCAGCACCTGGGGTTGGCTGGATCTCTCATCTGTCTGCAGCGCTGGAGCCAGTAGGCTTCCTGAGGCTATACAGTGGTGTACTGTAGTATAGCTTCTTCCGGAGGCTGACAGCAATAGGCTCACATCACAACCAGAACACAGCTAGCACCACACCACAGGAAACAACACTGTTCGTTTCACCGTGAACCGCAGACCTGTCCTAGTATCTTGGAGTCAGTACAGATACAATTGAAGCCTTCATGGATAAGGACCAATACGTGGTTCATTATTGTCCTAAATGATCGAGAGAAACAACAATAGCAGACAGTTGTATCTAACACGTAACAGCTCATTAGATGAATTCTATGTACCACAGACTCAACGGGGAAGACAGACACCACCCTCAGATTGCTGTAGGAGTTGAAAAGAAAACACAGGACATATATTTGTTTCTGTCAAAGCCTCTCTCTACCTCCCTCCACAGTCCAACATTAAAGACAAGGACCATGTTGATCTACCAGCCAGGAAGAGAGGAGGGGAAAGAAGAGAAGAGGGGAAGTCTTTGATTGCGAGCCGCGCCAGCAACAACTGGATGTCTGAAAGCTACAACAACAAAAAACAGACTGGGCAGGAATCATCAGGAATCTGTCAAACCTTTCATGTTTTTACCGTTGATTAAAATCGGAGCCTTTATCAACCAACACAACTTTGCTGTTTATGGAAAAAAATGACAGAATCGTTTTGATTTATGTTGATGTTTACCCAAATTGTGTTGCTCTCTCTCTCGCTACGTGAGCAGAAAGGCTAGAAGACACATCTGTAGCGATGTACCACAGATGCATGGAGGACATTCTCTCTTGGTTTAGCACACTTCCTTTAATGGCACAATGCCAGCTTACAGAAGTTGTCCCTATTGCTGTTCTTATATAAACCACTATTTGTCACAGGACTTTAGATCACAGCTCCTTAAGCAAGCGAGAACCCACTATGGTTATCTGTCACTGAGGAATAACATTCAATTAAACTTTTAACAGAAGGAGATCACTCCTCTCCTCCAACACTATCGTGGCTCTGTTGCATTCCCCTCTCTCTCTCTCTCTCTCTCTCTCTCTCTCTCTCTCTCTCTCTCTCTCTCTCTCTCTCTCCCATCTCTCTCTCTCTCTCTCTCTCTCTCTCTCTCTCTCTCTCTCTCTCTCTCTCTCTCTCTCTCTCTCTCTCTCTCTCTCTCTCTCTCTCTCTCTCTCTCTCTCCTCTCTCTCTCTCTCTCTCTCTCTCTCTCTCTCTCTCTCTCACTGTGGTCATGTTCCTGTAAATTCACCCTGGCAAATGAGGTCTCAGAGCCCCACATCCAGGAGGCGAAGAGAGGGAATCTACTTTTAGGCCGATTTACCTCTACAGAGCAGAACTCCTGGAGGTTCCTCCGGCCTGGCTAGGATGGGCTCTAGTCTCTGAATGGAGGGAATATGATGAAGAGACAAAAGAGATGGAGGGAAAAGGGGGTTGAGGAAATCAAGGAATGGAGGGAAAAGGGGGGGTTGAGGAAATCAAGGAATGGAGGGAAAAGGGGGATTGAGGAAATCAAGGAATGGAGGGAAAAGGGGGGTTGAGGAAAGCGGAAGGAATAAAAGAGCGATGGAGAGAGGAGTGGAAGTGAAGGGCTGGAGAAATGAGAGGGATACAGAGAAGAGAGGGGGGGAAGGGTTCTGCTTACCAAGGTTGTCCTGCGTGGAGACATTCAAATAGAGGATTAGCAACACCACATACACTCACTGTAATGTTGGTGTTACACAAAGACAGACGAGGAGAGAGGAGAGAGTTGACTACTGTCTGTTCAATAGAATACAGACAGACACAGAGAGAGGAGAGAGTTGACTACTGTCTGTTCAATAGAATACAGACAGACACAGAGAGAGGAGAGAGTTGACTACTGTCTGTACAAAATTGCAACACCAGATACTCTTTCAGCCTGACAGACTCTGGCCGAGTGCCAAAACATGCTACCTGTGCTTTCATCTCCACCAGACCTGTCAATATCATCTGTCACGACTACACATCACTCAGTGAAACAGCCCACACTCATCGACCTCATCTCTCCATTCAGCAGTGCTCCACTCTCACGTCTTTCTACCTCTATTTCTGGATGATTGGCTGCCTGCTATGGTTCGTCTCAGAGATATGAGATATGTCTCCGGATTGATACGGCATTAGTCAACTGTCCACTCTCTCCTGCTTCAGCTCTCTACCTCTCACCATTCCACTTGTCTCTTTCTCATATTCTCTCTCTCTTTACCTCACTCCATTCCTCCTCTTCTCCCTCTCTCCTACTCTCTCTATGTCCCTCTTTTCATTCCTCTTCTCTCTTCTTCTCACTCTCTCTTTAAATCCTCTATTCCACCCATACTCCCCTTCTCCCTCTGTTCCCTTAGGGTCAAGGTGAGGTCCAGTCTGTTCCCTTAGGGTCCAGGTGAGGACCAGTCTGTTCCCTTAGGGTCCAGGTGAGGACCAGTCTGTTCCCTTAGGGTCCAGGTGAGGACCAGTCTGTTCCCCCTAGGGTCCAGGTGAGGTCCAGTCTGTTCCCTTAGGGTCCAGGTGAGGACCAGTCTGTTCCCTTAGGGTCCAGGTGAGGACCAGTCTGTTCCCTTAGGGTCCAGGTGAGGTCCATGCTGTTCCCTTAGGGTCCAGGTGAGGTCCATGCTGTTCCCTTAGGGTCCAGGTGAGGTCCAGTCTGTTCCCTTAGGGTCCAGGTGAGGTCCATGCTGTTCCCTTAGGGTCCAGGTGAGGTCCATGCTGTTCCCTTAGGGTCCAGGTGAGGTCCAGTCTGTTCCCTTAGGGTCCAGGTGAGGACCAGTCTGTTCCCTTAGGGTCCAGGTGAGGTCCAGTCTGTTCCCTTAGTGTCCAGGTGAGGTCCAGTCTGTTCCCTTAGGGTCCAGGTGAGGTCCAGTCTGTTCCCTTAGGGTCCAGGTGAGGTCCATGCTGTTCCCCCTAGGGTTCGTGTGAGGTCCAATGGAGTGCCCGGTTCCACAGGACTTGGGCTGGCTCTTGGGCTGTGGGTGTCTGATGAGGCCTTCAGGCTCTTGGGCTGTGGGTGTCTGATGAGGCCTTCAGGCTCTTGGGCTGTGGGTGCCTGATGAGGCCTTCAGGTGCACTGAGCTCTGTGTATCACCAGCATGCCAGGCTACTGTACTACCTGAGTGGGCAGGCAGAGACAGGGGGTTGTGTCCCAAATGGCACCCTATTCCCTATTTAGTGCACTACTTTTGATTAGGGCCCATACGCAGTGCACTAAATAGGGTATACAGTGTCATTTGGGGCACACAATGGTTCCTGATGGAACGGGTGGAAGGTTTGATTAGAGACCACACTGGTCACGTTTCACTGGTCCAGAACTCACTGTGAGACGGACAAGGAAAGAGAGAGAGACATAGAGAGACAGAGACAGAGAGAGAGAGAGAAGAGAGAGAGAGAGAGAGAGAGAGAGAGAGAGAGAGAGAGAGAGAGAGAGAGAGAGAGAGAGAGAGAGAGAGAGAGAGAGAGAGAGAGAGAGAGAGAGAGAGAGAGATAGAGAGACAGAGAGAGAGAGAGAGAGAGAGAGAGAGAGAGAGAGAGAGAGAGAGAGAGAGAGAGAGAGAGAGAGAGAGAGAGAGAGAGAGAGAAAGAGAGAGAGACAGAGAGAGAGAGAGAAAGAGAGAGAGAGAAAGAGAGAGAGAGAAAGAGAGAGAGAGAAGAGCGTCTGCTAAATGACTAAAATGTCAAATGTAAATAGGAGAGAGAGAGAGAGAGGATAGAGAGAGAGAAAGAGAGAGAAATAGGAGAGAGAGGGAAAATAGGGGATGGAGTAGATTGGTGTCACTGGAGGCAGGAAGACCCACAGAGTGAGAAGATGTTCTGTACTGCACATCTTGTGCTGAAACGGGTTAGAAAAACATCCTAAAAGTCTATTTGCATCATGTGCTTTGGTACATGAATATTCACTCTCTTCCCTTCTATTTTTCTTCTTAATTTCCCTTTATGGTAAATGACTTCATGACTTTGTCCACTTTTTCAAATGGACAGCGTCTCACAATGCATCTATTATCTCCTCAAAGCAAGGCTAAAAATACGGTCTGCTTTCAGAGCAGAACAGAACAGCTCTCCACAGCATAGCAACACCTTGTAGCACTCCTTGTTAGGACTAATTAAAACACACATACTCTGTACAGTTACAGTTACCATGACATTACACCACCAGCCTGCAGTGTGAGTTTGTGTGCGTGTGTGTGTGTGTGTGTGTGTGCGTGTGTGAGTGTGTGTCTCTCCAGTTGGCAGTGTGGAATATTGGGGATATGATGTGGATTTCTGTGAGTCTGGTCTGTTCATCATTAACCCCTGTACCATCTCTCTCCAGGGGCCCTGTTACTGGTTACTGGTTACTGGTTACTGGTTACTGGTTACTGGTTACTGGTTACTGTTACTGGTTACTGGTTACTGGTTACTGGTTACTGTTACTGGTTAATGTTACTGTTACTGGTTACTGGTACTGGTACTGGTTACTGGTTACTGGTTACTGGTTACTGGTTGCTGGTTGCTGGTTGCTGGTTGCAGGTTACTGGTTACTGGTTACTGGTTACTGGTTACTGGTTACTGGTTACTGGCTACTGGTTACTGGTTACTGGTTACTGGTTACTGGTTGATGGTTGCTGGTTAATGTTAATGTTAATGTTACTGGTTACTGGTTACTGGTTACTGGTTACTGGCTAATGGTTACTGGTTACTGGTTACTGGTTACTGGTTAATGATACGGTTACTGGTTACTGGTTACTGGTTACTGGTTACTGGTTACTGGTTACTGGTTACTGGTTACTGGTTACTGGTACTTTTACTGTTACTGTTACTGTTACTGTTACTGTTACTGTTACTGTTACTGGTTACTCGTTACTTGTTACTTGTTACTGGTTACTGATTAATGTTACTGTTATTGTTACTGGTTACAGGTACTGGTTAATGCTTACTGGTACTGGTTAATGTTACTGGTTACTGGGTACTGTTTATTGTTTACTGTTTACTGTTTACTGTTACTGTTACTTTTATGTTACTGGTTAATGGTTACTGGTTACTGGTTACTGTTTATTGTTTACTGTTTACTGTTTACTATTATGTTACTGGTTACTGGTTACTGGTTACTGGTTACTGGTTACTGGTTACTGGTTACTGGTTACTGGTTATTGGTTATTGATTACTGGTTACTGTTACTTGTTACTGTTACTGTTAATGGTAACTGGTTACGGTTTAATGTTACTGTTTACTGGTTACGGTTACTGGTTACTGGCTACTGGTTACGGTTACTGGTTACTTGCTACTGGTTAGTGTCACTGATTACTGGTTACTGTTACTAGTTACTGGTTACTGTTACTGGTTACTGATTAATGGGTACTGTTACTGGTTACTGTTACTGGTTACTGGTTACTGTTACTGGTTAGTGTTACTGGTTAATGGTTACTGTTACTGGTTAATGGTTAATGGTTACTATTCACTAGTTACTGCTACTGGTTACTGGTTACTAGTAACTGGTTTATGTTACTGGTTACTATTACTGGTTACTGGTTACTGGTACTGGTCACGGTTACTGGTTACTGGTTACTGGTTACTGGTTCCTGGTTACTGGTTACTGGTTACTGGTTACTGGTTACTGGTTACTGGTTACTGGTTACTGGTTACTGGTTACCGGTTACCGGTTACTTGTTACTAGTTACTGATTATGGTTTACTCTTACTGGTTACTGGTTACTGGTTACTGGTTACTGGTTACTGGTCATGGTTACTGGTTACTGGTTACTGGTTACTGGTTACTGGTTACTGGTTACTGGTTACTGGTTACTGGTTACTGGTTACTGGTTACTGGTTACTGTTACTGGTTACGGATACTGGTTACTGGTTACTGTATGGTCAGTGGCAATTTTAGCATGTAAATCTTGGTGGGCCAAAAAATAATAATAGTGGGATGCATGCCAGCAAACCTACTACACAACACAACACAACACTACACTACAATATACTATACAACACAACACTAAACATAAACACAACACATAAAGCTGTCCCAACAGCAGAGTCCCAATAGCAGTCCCAACACCTTACCACTGCTACACCTGGCTATCAGCAGAGCCTTGTCTGGCAGCGGAACACTTCATTCAGCCTCATTTACTGCCTTAAAAAAAACATAGCTGAAATGGATGACTTGCTAAAACAAATGTGGTTTCTACTGACAATTGAGATGTACAAACTATGGCATAAGGGGACGACGAGCGGATAAGAGGCAATCCGTAATTTCGATTAAGACATTAATGAGCGAGCTGGGACGGACGTAGTCAATATAAATCTTTGTTCAGCACTTTTGAAATGTGAATTGAATTCAGAACATGGGCCGTCCTTACAGTGTTCTCTCTGTACACCAAGTCAGAACCGTAGGATAAATAAAGGGGCCATATAAGCAGACAATGAAAGCTCTTACAACATTCAATGATTACATTTCTCAAAAACAGGTTATAGGCTACATGTGCACCACCAAGTCAGAACAGTAGGCGAACTTAGGAGGGGAAACGGGACCAAATTATTAGGGTGAGGCACATGGGCTACTAACAGCTTACTCCACAACATACACTTAGTATTAATTTCTTAGCTACAGTATACATATCTCCCTGGCATATTACATCATTTATGCAGCAGCATACAATACATTTTTGGACTCACCTTGTTGTGCTGTACTCACTTGATTAGGAAGGTGGCGCGGCGGTCCTTCGTGGGCAAATTTTGTCATCAAAGTCTAGCATTCTCTGTATTTCTGATGCTTTCAAGACAACTTGGAACTCTGAAAAAAAAACAAGGTCGAATCATGATGACGTCAGTGATCTTCAGGTCGTAGCTTTAGGAACTGGGACCCATCTCGTCCAAAAAGTTGACTAAAGTTTGCCAAAAAGCACCTGGACGATCATCAAGACTCTTGTGGAAGAACGTTCTATGGACAGATGATTCAAAAGTATAACTTTTTGGATGACATGGTTCCAGTAATGCCTGGCGAAAACCAAACTCTGCATTCCACAGTAAGAACATCATACCAAAGGTCAAGCATGGTGGTGGTGGTGTGATGGTTTGGGGATGCTTTGCTGCCTCAGGACCTGGACGACTTGCCTTAATAGAAGGAACCATGAATTCTGCTCTGTATCAGAGAATTCTACAGGAGAATTTCAGACTATCCGTCTGTGAGCTGAAGCTGAAGCGCAGCTGGGTCATGCAGCAATACAATGATCCAAAACACACAATCAAGTCTACATGAAAATTGCTAAAAAGCAACAAATTGGAAGTTTTGGAATGGCCTAGTCAAAGTCCAGACCTAATCCCAATTGAGATGTTGTGGCAGGACTTGAAATGAGCAGTTCATGCTTGAAAACCCACACGTCACTGAGTTAAAGCAGTTCTGCATGGAAGAGTGGGCCAAAATTCCTCCACAGCGACGTGAGAGACTGATCAACAACTACAGGAAGCATTTGGTTGCAGTCATTGCAGCTAAAGGTGGCAAAAGCAGTTATTGAGTGTAAGGGGGCAATTACTTTTTCACACAGGGGAATTGGGTGTTGCATAACTTTGTTTATGAAATAAATGAAATAAATATGTAATTGTTGTGTTATTTGTTCACTTATGTTCCCTTTATCTAAAATTAGGTTTTGGTTGAAGATCTGATAACATTCAGTATCACAAATATGCAAAAGTAGAGAAAATTAGAAAGGGGGCAAATACTTTTTCACAGCACTGTATATATACACTCCTCAAAAAAATAAAGGGAACACTAAAAGAACACATCCTAGATCTGAATGAATGAAATAATCTTATTAAATACTTTTTTCTTTACATAGTTGAATGTGCTGACAACAAAATCACACAAAAATTATCAATGGAAATCAAATTTATCAACCCATGGAGGTCTGGATTTGGAGTCACCCTCAAAATTAAAGTGGAAAACCACACTACAGGCTGATCCAACTTTGATGTAATGTCCTTAAAACAAGTCAAAATGAGGCTCAGTAGTGTGTGTGGCCTCCACGTGCCTGTATGATCTCCCTACAACGCCTGGGCATGCTCCTGATGAGGTGGCGGATGGTCTCCTGAGGGATCTCCTCCCAGACCTGGACTAAAGCATCCGCCAACTCCTGGACAGTCTGTGGTGCAACGTGGCGTTGGTGGATGGAGTGAGACATGATGTCCCAGATGTGCTCAATTGGATTCAGGTCTGGGGAACGGGCGGGCCAGTCCATAGCATCAATGCCTTCCTCTTGCAGGAACTGCTGACACACTCCAGCCACATGAGGTCTAGCATTGTCTTGCATTAGGAGGAACCCAGGGCCAACCGCACCAGCATATGGTCTCACAAGGGGTCTGAGGATCTCATCTCGGTACCTAATGGCAGTCAGGCTACCTCTGGCGAGCACATGGAGGGCTGTGCGGCCCCCCAAAGAAATGCCACCCCACACCATGACTGACCCTACGCCAAACCGGTCATGCTGGAGGATGTTGCAGGCAGCAGAACGTTCTCCACGGCGTCTCCAGACTCTGTCACGTCTGTCACATGTGCTCAGTGTGAACCTGCTTTCATCTGTGAAGAGCACAGGGCGCCAGTGGCGAATTTGCCAATCTTGGTGTTCTCTGGCAAATGCCAAACGTCCTGCACGGTGTTGGGCTGTAAGCACACGTCGGGCCCTCATACCATCCTCATGGAGTCTGTTTCTGACCGTTTGAGCAGACACATGCACATTTGTGGCCTGCTGGAGGTCATTTTGCAGCGCTCTGGCAGTGCTCCTCCTGCTCCTCCTTGCACAAAGGCGGAGGTAGCAGTCCTGCTGCTGGGTTGTTACCCTCCTACGGCCTCCTCCACGTCTCCTGATGTACTGGCCTGTCTCCTGGTAGCGTCTCCATGCTCTGGACACTACGCTGACAGACACAGCAAACCTTCTTGCCACAGCTCGCATTGATCTGCCATCCTGGATGAGCTGCACTACCTGAGCCACTTGTGTGGGTTGTAGACTCCGTCTCATGCTACCACTAGAGTGAAAGCACCGGCAGCATTCAAAAGTGACCAAAACATCAGCCAGGAAGCATAGGAACTGTGAAGTGGTCTGTGGTCACCACCTGCAAAACCAGTCCTTTATTGGGGGTGTCTTGCTAATTGCCTATAATTTCCACCTGTTGTCTATTCCATTTGCACAACAGCATGTGAAATGTATTGTCAATCAGTGTTGCTTCCTAAGTGGACAGTTTGATTTCACAGAAGTGTGATTGACTTGGAGTTACATTGTGATATTTAAGTGTTCCCTTTATTTTTTTGAGCAATGTATATATATATATATATATATATATATATATATATATATATATATATATAATATGCATGACACTACATAATAACATCATCTATATATAATATACATGATACTACATAATACTACATCATCTATATATAATATACATGACACTACATAATACTACATCATCTATATATAATATACGACACTACATAATACTACATCATCTATATATAATATACATGACACTACATAATACTACATCATCTACATATATATAATATACATGACAATACATAATACTACATCATCTATATATAATATAAAACACTACATAATACTACATAATCTATATATAACATACATAACACTACATAATAACATCATCTATATATAATATACATGACACTACATAATACTACATAATCTACATATAATATACATGAAACTACATAATACTACATCATCTACATATAATATACATGACACTACATAATAACATCATCTATATATAATATATGACACTACATAATACTACATCATTTATATATAATATACATGACACTACATAATACTACATCAAATATATATATATATAAAATACATGACACTACATAATAATGTAATTTATATATAATATACGACACTACATAATACTACATAATCTATATATAATATAAATGACACTACATAATAACATCATCTATATATAATATACATGACACTACATAATACTACATCATCTTTATATAATATACATGAAACTACATAATACTACATCATCTACATATAATATACATGACAATACATAATACTACATCATCTATAGATAATATACATGACACTACATAATACTACATCATCTACATATAATATACATGACACTACATAATACTACATCATCTACATATAATATACATGATACTACATAATACTACATCATCTATATATAATATACATGACACTACATAATAACATCATCTATATATAATATACATGATACTACATAATACTACATCATCTATATATAATATACATGACACTACATAATACTACATCATCTACATATAATATACATGACACTACATAATACTACATCATCTACATATAATATACATGACACTACATAATACTACATCATCTACATTTAATATACATGAAACTACATAATACTACATCATCTACATATAATATACATGACACTCATAATACTACATCATATATATATATATAACATGCATGACACTACATAATAACATAATCTATATAAAATATACATGACACTACATATTACTACATCATCTATATATAATATTTACATTTACATGTTAGTCATTTAGCAGACGCTCTTATCCAGAGCGACGTAGAGTTAGTGAGTGCATACCATTAAAAAAAATATATAATAATTTCATACTGGCCCCCCGTGGGAATCGAACCCACAACCCTGGCGTTGCAAACGCCATGCTCTACCAACTGAGCTACATCCCTGCCAGCCCTTCCCTCCCCTACCCTGGATGATGCTGGGCCAATTGTGCGCCGCCCCATGGGTCTCCCGGTCACGGCCAGCTACGACAGAGCCTGGATTCGAACCAGGATCTCTAGTGGCACAGCAGCCTTAGACCACTGCGCCACTCGGGAGAAAATATATAGTATACATGACACTACATAATACTACATCATCTATATATAATATACATGAAACTACAAAATACTACATCATCTATATATAATATACATGACACTCATAATAACATAATCTATATATAATATACGACACTACATAATACTACATCATCTATATATAATATACATGACACTACATAATACTACATCAAATATATTTATAATATACATGACACTACATAATAATGTAATCTATATATAATATACGACACTACATAATACTACATAATCTATATATAATATACATAACACTACACAATACTACATCATCTATATATAATATACATGACACTACATAATACTACATCATCTACATGTAATATACATGACACTACATAATACTACATCATCTATATATAATATACATGACACTACATAATACTACATCATTTAT
Organism: Coregonus lavaretus; assembly: GCF_964263955.1. Classification (NCBI taxonomy): domain Eukaryota; kingdom Metazoa; phylum Chordata; class Actinopteri; order Salmoniformes; family Salmonidae; genus Coregonus; species Coregonus lavaretus. The sequence goes on from NW_028157464.1 coordinate 26,844, forward strand.
ATATAATATACATGACACTACATAATACTACATCATCTATATATAATATACGACACTACATAATACTAAATCATCTATATAGAATATACATAACACTACATAATACTACATAGTCTATATAGAATATACATGCCACTACATAATACTACATCATCTATATATAATATACATGACACTACATAATACTACATACTACAGGGCTTGAAAACTATTACAGACTACAAAGGGAAGCACAGCCGCGAGCTGCCCAGTGACACAAGACTTCCAGACGAGCTAAACCACTTCTATGCTCGCTTCGAGGCAAGCAACACTGAAGCATCCAGCTGTTCCGGATGACTATGTGATTACGCTCTCCGTAGCCGATGTGAGTAAGACTTTTAAGCAGGTCAACATTCACAAGGCCGCAGGGCCAGACGGATTACCAGGACGTGTACTCCGAGCATGTGCTGACCAACTGGCAAGTGTCTTCACTGACATTTTCAACATGTCCCTGACTGAGTCTGTAATACCAACATGTTTCAAGCAGACCACCATAGTCCCCATGCCCAAGGACTCTAAGATAACCTGCCTAAATGACTACCGACCCGTAGCACTGACGTCTGTAGCCATGAAGTGCTTTTAAAGGCTGGTCATGGCTCACATCAACAGCATTATCCCAGAAACCCTAGACCCACTCCAATTTGCATACCGCCCCATCAGATCCACAGATTATGCAATCTCTATTGCACTCCACACTGCCCTTTCCCACCTGGACAAGAGGAACACCTACGTGAGAATGCTATTCATTGACTACAGCTCAGCATTCAACACCATAGTGCCCTCAAAGCTCATCACTAAGCTAAGGATCCTGGGACTAAACACCTCCCTCTGCAACTGGATCCTGGACTTCCTGACGGGCCGCCCCCAAGTGGTAAGGGTAGGTAACAACACACTGATCCTCAACACGGGGGCCCCTCAGGGGTGCGTGCTCAGTCCCCTCCTGTACTCCCTGTTCACCCATGACTGCATGGCCAGGCACGACTCCAACACCATCATTAAGTTTGCCAACGACACAACAGTGGTAGGCCTGATCACCGACAACGATGAGACAGCCTATAGGGAGGAGGTCAGAGACCTGGCCGTGTGGTGCCAGGACAACAACCTCTCCCTCAACGTGACCAAGACAAAGGAGATGATTGTGGACTACAGGAAAAAAAAGAGGACTGAGCACACCCCCATTCTCATCGACGGGGCTGTAGTGGAACAGGTTGAGAGCTTCAAGTTCCTTGGTGTCCACATCACCAACGAACTATCATGGTCCAAACACACCAAGACAGTCGTGAAGAGGGCACGACAAAGCCTATTCCCCCTCAGGAGACTGAAAAGATTTGGCATGGGTCCTCAGATCCTCAAAAAATTATACAGCTGCACCATCGAGAGCATCCTGACTGGTTGCATCACCGCCTGGTATGGCAACTGCTTGGCCTCCGACCGCAAGGCACTACAGAGGGTAGTGCGTACGGCCCAGTACATCACTGGGGCCAAGCTTCCTGCCATCCAGGACCTCTATACCAGGCGGTGTCAGAGGAAAGCCCTCAAAATTGTCAAAGACTCCAGCCACCCTAGTCATAGACTGTTCTCTCTGCTACCGCACGGCAAGCGGTACCGGAGTGCCAAGTCTAGGTCCAAAAGACTTCTCAACAGCTTCTACCCCCAAGCCATAAGACTCCTGAACAGCTAATCATGGCTACCCGGACTATTTGCACTGCCCCCCCACCCCATCCTTTTAAGCTGCTGCTACTCTGTTAAGTATTTATGCATAGTCACTTTAACTCTGCCCACATGTACATATTACTTCAACTACCTCAACTAGCCGGTGCCCCCGCACATTGAGTCTGCACCGGTACCCCCCTGTATATATAGCCTCCCTACTGTTATTTTATTTTACTTCTGCTAATTTTTTCTCAACACTTTTTTTGTTGTTGTTTTATTTTTACTTTTTTGTTAAAAATAAATGCACTGTTGGTTAAGGGGTGTAAGTAAGCATTTCACTGTAATGTCTGCACCTGTTGTATTCGGCGCATGTGGCCAATTAAATTTGATTTGATTTGATTTGATCATCTATATGTAATATACATGACACTACATAATACTACATCATCTATATATAATATACATAACACTACGTAATAACATCATCTATATATAATATACATGACACTACATAATAATGTAATCAATATATAATATACGACACTATCTAATACTACATCATCTATATATAATATACATGACACTACATAATACTACATCATCTATATATAATATACATGAAACAACATAATACTACATCATCTACATATAATATACATGACACTACATAATACTACATCATCTATATATAATATACATGATACTACATAATACTACATCATCTTTATATAATATACATGACACTACATAATAACATCATCTACATATACAGTGGGGGGAAAAAGTATTTAGTCAGCCACCAATTGTGCAAGGTCTCCCACTTAAAAAGATGAGAGAGGCCTGTAATTTTCATCATAGGTACACGTCAACTATGAGAGACAAAATGAGAATATTTTTTCCAGAAAATCACATTGTAGGATTTTTAATGAATTTATTTGCAAATTATGGTGGAAAATAAGTATTTGGTCAATAACAAAAGTTTCTCAAAACTTTGTTATATACCTTTTGTTGGCAATGACACAGGTCAAACGTTTTCTGTAAGTCTTCACAAGGTTTTCACACACTGTTGCTGGTATTTTGGCCCATTCCTCCATGCAGATCTCCTCTAGAGCAGTGATGTTTTGGGGCTGTCGCTGGGCAACACGGACTTTCAACTCCCTCCAAAGATTTTCTATGGGGTTGAGATCTGGAGACTGGCTAGGCCACTCCAGGACCTTGAAATGCTTCTTACGAAGCCACTCCTTCGTTGCCCGGGCGGTGTGTTTGGGATCATTGTCATGCTGAAAGACCCAGCCACGTTTCATCTTCAATGCCCTTGCTGATGGAAGGAGGTTTTCACTCAAAATCTCACGATACATGGCCCCATTCATTCTTTCCTTTACACGGATCAGTCGTCCTGGTCCCTTTGCAGAAAAACAGCCCCAAAGCATGATGTTTCCACCCCCATGCTTCACAGTAGGTATGGTGTTCTTTGGATGCAACTCAGCATTCTTTGTCCTCCAAACACGACGAGTTGAGTTTTTACCAAAAAGTTCTATTTTGGTTTCATCTGACCATATGACATTCTCCCAATCCTCTTCTGGATCATCCAAAAGCACTCTAGCAAACTTCAGATGGGCCTGGACATGTACTGGCTTAAGCAGGGGGACACGTCTTGCACTGCAGGATTTGAGTCCCTGGCGGCGTAGTGTGTTACTGATGGTAGGCTTTGTTACTTTGGTCCCAGCTCTCTGCAGGTCATTCACTAGGTCCCCCCGTGTGGTTCTGGGATTTTTGCTCACCGTTCTTGTGATCATTTTGACCCCACGGGGTGAGATCTTGCGTGGAGCCCCAGATCGAGGGAGATTATCAGTGGTCTTGTATGTCTTCCATTTCCTAATAATTGCTCCCACAGTTGATTTCTTCAAACCAAGCTGCTTACCTATTGCAGATTCAGTCTTCCCAGCCTGGTGCAGGTCTACAATTTTGTTTCTGGTGTCCTTTGACAGCTCTTTGGTCTTGGCCATAGTGGAGTTTTGAGTGTGACTGTTTGAGGTTGTGGACAGGTGTCTTTTATACTGATAACAAGTTCAAACAGGTGCCATTAATACAGGTAACAAGTGGAGGACAGAGGAGCCTCTTAAAGAAGAAGTTACAGGTCTGTGAGAGCCAGAAATCTTGCTTGTTTGTAGGTGACCAAATACTTATTTTCCACCATAATTTGCAAATAAATTCATAAAAAATCCTACAATGTGATTTTCTGGATTTTTTCCCCTCAATTTGTCTGTCATAGTTGACGTGTACCTATGATGAAAATTACAGGCCTCTCTCATCTTTTTAAGTGGGAGAACTTGCACAATTGGTGGCTGACTAAATACTTTTTTCCCCACTGTAATATACATGACACTACATAATAATGTAATCAATATATAATATACGACACTACATAATACTACATCATATATATATAATATACATGACACTACATAATACTACATCATCTATATATAATATACGACACTACATAATACTAAATCATCTTTATATAATATACATAACACTACAAAATACTACATCATCTTTTTATAATATACATAACACTACATAATACTACATAATCTATATATAATATATGACACTACATAATACTACATCATCTATATATAATATACATGACACTACATAATACTACATCATCTATATATAATATACATGACACTACATAATACTACATAATCTATATATAATATACATGAAACTACATAATAACATCATCTTTATATAATATACATGACACTACATAATACTACATCATCTATATATAATATACATGATACTACATAATATTACATCAAATATATATATATATATAATATACATGATACTACATTTAATGTAATCAATATATAATATACGACACTACATAATACTACATCATCTATATATAATATACATAACACTCATAATAACATAATCTATATATAATATACATGATACTACATAATACTACATCATCTATATATAATATACATAACACTACATAATACTACATCATCTTTATATAATATACATAACACTACATAATACTACATAATCTATATATAACATACATGACACTACATAATACCACATCATCTATATATAATATACATGATACTACATAATACTACATCATCTATATATAATATACATGACACTACATAATACTACATCATCTACATCCTCTTCAGAAGTACTACATCATCTTCAGAAACAGGAAATTGCTCCTTCCCCTTGAGCCGTTCCGGCTCTCACAAGCCAAGGATTCATGCAAGGCCATCCACCACACATTATACAATACATATTACAGTGGAAATTACAATACAAACTATATCAAAATGTCTGTGTCTTTTCACAGTCCCTGTTGTGCCGTAAGGTGTTCTTTTATCTGGTTTTTGAATCTGGTTTTATTGCTAGCTTGAGTTACCTGGGGTGGAAGAGAGTTCCATGTAGTCATGGCTTCATTTAATACTGTCTGTTTCCCAGCCTCTCTTTTAGACCTGGGGACTGTGAAGAGAGCTCTTGTTGCATGTCTTGTGTTGTACCGATGAGTGTCCGAACTGTGTGCCAACTGCTTGAACAGACAGTTCGGAACCTTCAACACATCAACATAAAGACCAATAGTGATGCAGTCAATCTCTCCTCAACTTCGAGACAGGAAAGACTGACATGTATGTCACTGACACTATCCCTCCGTGCACGTCTAAGTGTGATACGTGCTGCTCCGTTTTGGACCGACTGCCATTTACCGATGTCCTTCTGTGTCACACATGACCAGTAGTCCCAAGTACGACAAAACTAAGGCATGTAGGACCTGTCTGGTTGATTGAGATGTCAAGAAAGCAGAGCAACACCTTATCATGGACAGACCTCTTGCCATTTTAACAACCATTGAGTCTATATGTTTTAACCGTGACAGCTTGCTATCTGGGGTTACACCCAGCAGTCTAGTCTCCTCAACTTGCTACATTTTGTGGGGTAGGGGGGAGGAAGAGAGGAGGAGTGTGGAGGAGAGGGGGAGGAAGAGAGGAGGAGTGTGGAGGAGAGGGGGAGGGAGAAAGGAGGAGTGTGGAGGAGAGGGAGAGGGAGAGAGGAGGACTGTGGAGGAGAGGGGGAGGGAGAGAGGAGGACTGTGGAGGAGAGGGGGAGGAAGAGAGGAGGGGTGTGGGGGAGAGGGGGAGGGAGAGAGGAGGAGTGTGGAGGAGAGGGGGAGGGAGAGAGGAGGAGTGTGGAGGAGAGGGGGAGGGAGAGAGGAGGAGTGTGGAGGAGAGGGGGAGGGAGAGAGGAGGAGTGTGAAGGAGAGGGGGAGAGGGGGAGGGAGAGAGGAGGAGTGTGGAGGAGAGGGGGAGGGAGAGAGGAGGAGTGTGGAGGAGAGGGGGAGGGAGAGAGGAGGAGTGTGGAGGAGAGGGGGAGAGGGGGAGGGAGAGAGGAGGAGTGTGGAGGAGAGGGGGAGGGAGAGAGGAGGAGTGTGAAGGAGAGGGGGAGAGGGGGAGGGAGAGAGGAGGAGTGTGGAGGAGAGGGGGAGGGAGAGAGGAGGAGTGTGGAGGAGAGGGGGAGGGAGAGAGGAGGAGTGTGGAGGAGAGGGGGAGGGAGAGAGGAGGGGTGTGGGGGCGAGGGGGAGGGAGAGAGGAGGAGTGTGGAGGAGAGGGGGAGGGAGAGAGGAGGAGTGTGGGGGAGAGGGGGAGGGAGAGAGGAGGAGTGTGGAGGAGAGGGGGAGAGAGAGAGGAGGAGTGTGGGGGAGAGGGGGAGGGAGAGAGGAGGAGTGTGGGGGAGAGGGGGAGGGAGAGAGGAGGAGTGTGGAGGAGAGGGGGAGAGAGAGAGGAGGAGTGTGGGGGAGATGGGGGAGAGGAGGAGTGTGGGGGAGAGGGGGAGGGAGAGAGGAGGAGTGTGGGGGAGATGGGGAGGCGCTCTGTTTCCCTCTCCTCAGGCTGTCCTTAATTGATCTCCAGGGTGGACCACCGGCCTGTCTGAAGGTGGCTGGGACACAGGGAGGCTCCCAGGGAGGGACGCACACACACCACACACAAACACACAAACACACACCCATCTGCAGTCCCACACACTCAAACACACACACACTCAAAAACACACACCTGCAGTCCCACACACTCAAACACACAGACACTCAAAACACACACACACACACACCTGCAGTCCCACACACACTCAAAAACACACACACACACACCTGCAGTCCCACACACTCAAACACACACACACACACACACACACACACACACACACACACACACACACACACACACACACCTTTAGCCCCACACACACCCTAGGACGTCTTCTAATGAGTTTGCCAGCCTCCAGTATCCCTCAACAAGCTGTGCAGCATATCAAGACACCTGCTCTGGTAGTCAGGTAGTCAGCCTGCCAGAGTATTAGGATGAAAACATCTTCAGCTTTTACACAGTTTGACATTGAGGCCGGGATTCAATCCGATCGCAGGTGATAGGATTTGCGGCTTCATAGCTAGGATTAGACAGGGGTTGGGGAACGCCTAGCAACACCAGAATGACAAGGAAAAGGAACACATCTGAATGAATCTGATTGGTTGCTGGAAAAATAAATGACTTCCTATTTCCATCCATTGCTGCAACGTCAGCTTGTGAATAGCGCCAGTTTCTGCTTGCGCTGTAGCCATGGCAAATGATTGCCCATCCTCTCACCAAATCGAGAGAGAGAGGATGTTTTTTTATCAGGGTAGTTTAATGGTATTGCTTCAGTGAGGAAAGAAATGGAGCCTAAAGCCATATTGGAGTGGAGCAGCGGTGAACAGCCCAGAACCGGTTTCCCCAATGAATTATGTTTTTTCTTAATGCATAAAAAAAAAAAGGTTGACTGTTCACAGAACCCTCTATGCCTACAAAGTTAATACAGCTAGCAATGTAAAAGGCAGGTTGCAATACTCATCCTCTCTCTCTC
>NW_028157463.1:0-7500 GCF_964263955.1 Coregonus lavaretus
CTGTGGGTGCTTGGACCCCTTCTTGGGGTCTCCCCCAAGCCAGCCATGCCGACCAAGGGCACCCAAAACCCCCATGTGTGAGTGAACAGCCTCCCCTGGGTCCCCATAGTGAAATCCGGCCTAAAGTGACCTGTGGCGCCCCCCTGTGGATGGATCCGGCTGTGGGGTCTTGGACCCCTTCTTGGGGTCCCCCCCAAGCCATCCATGCCGGCCATGGGCACCCAAAACCCCCATGTGTGAGTGAACAGCCTCCCCTGGGTACCCATAGTGAAATCAGGCTTAAAGTGACCTGTGGCGCCCCCCTGTGGATGGATCTTGGTGGGGGTGCTTGGACCCCTTCTTGGGGTCTCCTCCAAGCCAGCCATGCCGACCATGGGCACCCAAAACCCCCATGTGTGAGTGAACAGCCTCCCCAGTGTACCCATAGTGAAATCAGGCTTAAAGTGACCTGTGGCGCCCCCCTGTGGATGGATCTTGGTGGGGGTGCTTGGACCCCTTCTTGGGGTCTCCCCCAAGCCAGCCATGCCGACCAAGGGCACCCAAAACCCCCATGTGTGAGTGAACAGCCTCCCCAGTGTCCCCCCAGTGAAATCAGGCCTAAAGTGACCTGTGGCGCCCCCCTGTGGATGGATTCGGCTGTGGGTGCTTGGACCCCTTCTTGGGGTCTCCCCCCAAGCCAGCCATGCCGACCAAGGGCACCCAAAACCCCATGTGTGAGTGAACAGCCTCCCCTGGGTCCCCATAGTGAAATCCGGCCTAAAGTGACCTGTGGCGCCCCCCTGTGGATGGATCCGGCTGTGGGGGTCTTGGACCCCTTCTTGGGGTCCCCCCCAAGCCATCCATGCCGGCCATGGGCACCCAAAACCCCCATGTGTGAGTGAACAGCCTCCCCTGGGTACCCATAGTGAAATCAGGCTTAAAGTGACCTGTGGCGCCCCCCTGTGGATGGATCTTGGTGGGGGTGCTTGGACCCCTTCTTGGGGTCTCCTCCAAGCCAGCCATGCCGACCATGGGCACCCAAAACCCCCATGTGTGAGTGAACAGCCTCCCCAGTGTACCCATAGTGAAATCAGGCTTAAAGTGACCTGTGGCGCCCCCCTGTGGATGGATCTTGGTGGGGGTGCTTGGACCCCTTCTTGGGTCTCCCCCAAGCCAGCCATGCCGACCAAGGGCACCCAAAACCCCCATGTGTGAGTGAACAGCCTCCCCAGTGTCCCCCCAGTGAAATCAGGCCTAAAGTGACCTGTGGCGCCCCCCTGTGGATGGATTCGGCTGTGGGTGCTTGGACCCCTTCTTGGGGTCTCCCCCAAGCCAGCCATGCCGACCAAGGGCACCCAAAACCCCCATGTGTGAGTGAACAGCCTCCCCTGGGTCCCCATAGTGAAATCCGGCCTAAAGTGACCTGTGGCGCCCCCCTGTGGATGGATCCGGCTGTGGGGTCTTGGACCCCTTCTTGGGGTCCCCCCCAAGCCATCCATGCCGGCCATGGGCACCCAAAACCCCCATGTGTGAGTGAACAGCCTCCCCTGGGTACCCATAGTGAAATCAGGCTTAAAGTGACCTGTGGCGCCCCCCTGTGGATGGATCTTGGTGGGGGTGCTTGGACCCCTTCTTGGGGTCTCCTCCAAGCCAGCCATGCCGACCATGGGCACCCAAAACCCCCATGTGTGAGTGAACAGCCTCCCCAGTGTACCCATAGTGAAATCAGGCTTAAAGTGACCTGTGGCGCCCCCCTGTGGATGGATCTTGGTGGGGGTGCTTGGACCCCTTCTTGGGGTCTCCCCCAAGCCAGCCATGCCGACCAAGGGCACCCAAAACCCCCATGTGTGAGTGAACAGCCTCCCCAGTGTCCCCCCAGTGAAATCAGGCCTAAAGTGACCTGTGGCGCCCCCCTGTGGATGGATTCGGCTGTGGGTGCTTGGACCCCTTCTTGGGGTCTCCCCAAGCCAGCCATGCCGACCAAGGGCACCCAAAACCCCCATGTGTGAGTGAACAGCCTCCCCTGGGTCCCCATAGTGAAATCCGGCCTAAAGTGACCTGTGGCGCCCCCCTGTGGATGGATCCGGCTGTGGGGTCTTGGACCCCTTCTTGGGGTCCCCCCCAAGCCATCCATGCCGGCCATGGGCACCCAAAACCCCCATGTGTGAGTGAACAGCCTCCCCTGGGTACCCATAGTGAAATCAGGCTTAAAGTGACCTGTGGCGCCCCCCTGTGGATGGATCTTGGTGGGGGTGCTTGGACCCCTTCTTGGGGTCTCCTCCAAGCCAGCCATGCCGACCATGGGCACCCAAAACCCCCATGTGTGAGTGAACAGCCTCCCCAGTGTACCCATAGTGAAATCAGGCTTAAAGTGACCTGTGGCGCCCCCCTGTGGATGGATCTTGGTGGGGGTGCTTGGACCCCTTCTTGGGGTCTCCCCCAAGCCAGCCATGCCGACCAAGGGCACCCAAAACCCCCATGTGTGAGTGAACAGCCTCCCCAGTGTCCCCCCAGTGAAATCAGGCCTAAAGTGACCTGTGGCGCCCCCCTGTGGATGGATTCGGCTGTGGGTGCTTGGACCCCTTCTTGGGGTCTCCCCCAAGCCAGCCATGCCGACCAAGGGCACCCAAAACCCCCATGTGTGAGTGAACAGCCTCCCCTGGGTACCCATAGTGAAATCAGGCTTAAAGTGACCTGTGGCGCCCCCTGTGGATGGATCCGGGTGTGGGGTCTTGGACCCCCCCTTGGGGTCACCCCCAAGCCGCAAGGGCACCCAAAACCCCCATGTGTGAGGTAAGAGCCTCCCCTGGTTCTCCTAGTGTCCGCCGGCGGTTTACCATATGGGGGTGTCTGACCACCACCCCAATCCGAGAAAAGTGCATCAAAATCGGCCTCCGTGAGCCAGGAGTCGGTCCCTGGTTCTCATAGTGTCAACCGGATGATTTCCATATGGGGGTGTCTGACCACCACCCCAATCCGAGAAAAGTGCAACAAAATCGGCCTCCGTGAGCCAGGAGTCGGTCCCTGGTTCTCCTGGTGTCCGCCGGCGGTTATCCATATGGGGGTGTCTGACCACCACCCCAATCCGAGAAAAGTGCATCAAAATCGGCCTCCGTGAGCCAGGAGTCGGTCCCTGGTTCTCATAGTGTCAACCGGATGGTTTCCATATGGGGGTGTCTGACCACCAACCCAATCCGAGAAAAGTGCATCAAAATCGGCCTTCCGGGAGCCAGGAGTCGGTCCTGGTTCTCCTGTTGTCAACCGGATGATTTCCATATGGGGGTGTCTGACCACCAACCCAATCCGAGAAAAGTGCATCAAAATCGGCCTTCCGGGAGCCAGGAGTCGGTCCCTGGTTCTCCTGGTGTCAACCGGATGGTTTCCATATGGGGGTGTCTGACCACCAACCCAATCCGAGAAAAGTGCATCAAATCGGCCTTCCGGGAGCCAGGAGTCGGTCCCTGGTTCTCCTGGTGTCAACCGGATGGTTTCCATATGGGGGGTGTCTGACCACCAACCCAATCCGAGAAAAGTGCATCAAAATCGGCCTTCCGGGAGCCAGGAGTCGGTCCCTGGTTCTCCCTGGTGTCAACCGGATGGTTTCCATATGGGGGTGTCTGACCACCAACCCAATCCGAGAAAAGTGCATCAAAATCGGCCTTCCGGGAGCCAGGAGTCGGTCCCTGGTTCTCATAGTGTCAACCGGATGATTTCCATATGGGGGTGTCTGACCACCAACCCAATCCGAGAAAAGTGCATCAAAATCGGCCTTCCGGGAGCCAGGAGTCGGTCCCTGGTTCTCCTGGTGTCAACCGGATGGTTTCCATATGGGGGTGTCTGACCACCAACCCAATCCGAGAAAAGTGCATCAAAATCGGCCTTCCGGGAGCCAGGAGTCGGTCCCTGGTTCTCATAGTGTCAACCGATGATTTCCATATGGGGGTGTCTGACCACCAACCCAATCCGAGAAAAGTGCATCAAAATCGGCCTTCCGGGAGCCAGGAGTCGGTCCCTGGTTCTCATAGTGTCAACCGGATGGTTTCCATATGGGGGTGTCTGACCACCAACCCAATCCGAGAAAAGTGCATCAAAATCGGCCTTCCGGGAGCCAGGAGTCGGTCCCTGGTTCTCATAGTGTCAACCGGATGATTTCCATATGGGGGTGTCTGACCACCAACCCAATCCGAGAAAAGTGCATCAAAATCGGCCTTCCGGGAGCCAGGAGTCGGTCCCTGGTTCTCCTGGTGTCAACCGGATGGTTTCCATATGGGGGTGTCTGACCACCAACCCAATCCGAGAAAAGTGCATCAAAATCGGCCTTCCGGGAGCCAGGAGTCGGTCCCTGGTTCTCATAGTGTCAACCGGATGGTTTCCATATAGGGGTGTCTGACCACCAACCCAATCCGAGAAAAGTGCATCAAAATCGGCCTTCCGGGAGCCAGGAGTCGGTCCCTGGTTCTCATAGTGTCAACCGGATGATTTCCATATGGGGGTGTCTGACCACCAACCCAATCCGAGAAAAGTGCATCAAAATCGGCCTTCCGGGAGCCAGGAGTCGGTCCTGGTTCTCATAGTGTCAACCGGATGATTTCCATATGGGGGTGTCTGACCACCAACCCAATCCGAGAAAAGTGCATCAAAATCGGCCTTCCGGGAGCCAGGAGTCGGTCCCTGGTTCTCATAGTGTCAACCGGATGGTTTCCATATGGGGGTGTCTGACCACCAACCCAATCCGAGAAAAGTGCATCAAAATCGGCCTTCCGGGAGCCAGGAGTCGGTCCCTGGTTCTCATAGTGTCAACCGGATGATTTCCATATGGGGGTGTCTGACCACCAACCCAATCCGAGAAAAGTGCATCAAAATCGGCCTTCCGGGAGCCAGGAGTCGGTCCCTGGTTCTCCTGGTGTCAACCGGATGGTTTCCATATGGGGGTGTCTGACCACCAACCCAATCCGAGAAAAGTGCATCAAAATCGGCCTTCCGGGAGCCAGGAGTCGGTCCCCTGGTTCTCATAGTGTCAACCGGATGATTTCCATATGGGGGTGTCTGACCACCAACCCAATCCGAGAAAAGTGCATCAAAATCGGCCTTCCGGGAGCCAGGAGTCGGTCCCTGGTTCTCATAGTGTCAACCGGATGGTTTCCATATGGGGGTGTCTGACCACCAACCCAATCCGAGAAAAGTGCATCAAAATCGGCCTTCCGGGAGCCAGGAGTCGGTCCCTGGTTCTCATAGTGTCAACCGGATGATTTCCATATGGGGGTGTCTGACCACCAACCCAATCCGAGAAAAGTGCATCAAAATCGGCCTTCCGGGAGCCAGGAGTCGGTCCCTGGTTCTCATAGTGTCAACCGGATGGTTTCCATATGGGGGTGTCTGACCACCAACCCAATCCGAGAAAAGTGCATCAAAATCGGCCTTCCGGGAGCCAGGAGTCGGTCCCTGGTTCTCATAGTGTCAACCGGATGATTTCCATATGGGGGTGTCTGACCACCAACCCAATCCGAGAAAAGTGCATCAAAATCGGCCTTCCGGGAGCCAGGAGTCGGTCCCTGGTTCTCCTGGTGTCAACCGGATGGTTTCCATATGGGGGTGTCTGACCACCAACCCAATCCGAGAAAAGTGCATCAAAATCGGCCTTCCGGGAGCCAGGAGTCGGTCCCTGGTTCTCATAGTGTCAACCGGATGATTTCCATATGGGGGTGTCTGACCACCAACCCAATCCGAGAAAAGTGCATCAAAATCGGCCTTCCGGGAGCCAGGAGTCGGTCCCTGGTTCTCATAGTGTCAACCGGATGGTTTCCATATGGGGGTGTCTGACCACCAACCCAATCCGAGAAAAGTGCATCAAAATCGGCCTTCCGGGAGCCAGGAGTCGGTCCCTGGTTCTCATAGTGTCAACCGGATGATTTCCATATGGGGGTGTCTGACCACCAACCCAATCCGAGAAAAGTGCATCAAAATCGGCCTTCCGGGAGCCAGGAGTCGGTCCCTGGTTCTCCTGGTGTCAACCGGATGGTTTCCATATGGGGGTGTCTGACCACCAACCCAATCCGAGAAAAGTGCATCAAAATCGGCCTTCCGGGAGCCAGGAGTCGGTCCCTGGTTCTCATAGTGTCAACCGGATGGTTTCCATATAGGGGTGTCTGACCACCAACCCAATCCGAGAAAAGTGCATCAAAATCGGCCTTCCGGGAGCCAGGAGTCGGTCCCTGGTTCTCATAGTGTCAACCGGATGATTTCCATATGGGGGTGTCTGACCACCAACCCAATCCGAGAAAAGTGCATCAAAATCGGCCTTCCGGGAGCCAGGAGTCGGTCCCTGGTTCTCATAGTGTCAACCGGATGATTTCCATATGGGGGTGTCTGACCACCAACCCAATCCGAGAAAAGTGCATCAAAATCGGCCTTCCGGGAGCCAGGAGTCGGTCCCTGGTTCTCATAGTGTCAACCGGATGGTTTCCATATGGGGGTGTCTGACCACCAACCCAATCCGAGAAAAGTGCATCAAAATCGGCCTTCCGGGAGCCAGGAGTCGGTCCCTGGTTCTCATAGTGTCAACCGGATGATTTCCATATGGGGGTGTCTGACCACCAACCCAATCCGAGAAAAGTGCATCAAAATCGGCCTTCCGGGAGCCAGGAGTCGGTCCCTGGTTCTCCTGGTGTCAACCGGATGGTTTCCATATGGGGGTGTCTGACCACCAACCCAATCCGAGAAAAGTGCATCAAAATCGGCCTTCCGGGAGCCAGGAGTCGGTCCCTGGTTCTCATAGTGTCAACCGGATGATTTCCATATGGGGGTGTCTGACCACCAACCCAATCCGAGAAAAGTGCATCAAAATCGGCCTTCCGGGAGCCAGGAGTCGGTCCCTGGTTCTCCTGGTGTCCGCCGGCGGTTATCCATATGGGGGTGTCTGACCACCAACCCAATCCGAGAAAAGTGCATCAAAATCGGCCTTCCGTGAGGCAGGAGTCGGTCCCTGGTTCTCCTGTTGTCAACCGGATGATTTCCATATGGGGGTGTCTGACCACCACCCCAATCCGAAAAAAGTGCATCAAATCGGCCTTCCGTGAGCCAGGAGTCGGTCCCTGGTTCTCCTGGTGTCCGCCGGCGGACAACCATGTTGGGGTGTCTGACCCACAACCCAATCCGACCAAGTGCACCCAAATCGGCCTTCCGTGAGCCAGGAGTCGGTCTCTGGTTCTCCCATCGACCGCCGGCGGTCTTCCATGTGGGGGTGTCTGACCCACAACCCAATCCGACCAAGAGCACCCATGTCGGCCTTGTGTGAGTCAGGAGCCGTTCCCCCTGGTTCTCATTTGGGTTACCATGCACGAAGGGACATAGTGCAATTTCGGCCGATTTTTCCGATTTTTTCAAATAATGTTTAAAAATACTTCCCGATGAGCTAGAGGTCCCAAATTTGGTCTATTATCCTCTTTTATGATGAACTTCCATTACCTAAAAGGGTTTTTCTTAACTCGTATAGGAACATCAACCGTTCTGACCCCTATTTTT
>NW_028157463.1:17500-27500 GCF_964263955.1 Coregonus lavaretus
TCCGAGTGAGAGATGGTTTGAGCGGACACAGAGTGTGGGCCTGGAGGCATGGAGGTCGGGGACGCCCATGCAGTGAGCTGCAGTCTCAGTCCGAGTGAGAGATGGTTTGAGCGGACACGGAGTGTGGGCCTGGAGGCATGGAGGTCGGGGACGCCCATGCAGTGAGCTGCAGTCTCAGTCCGAGTGAGAGATGGTTTGAGCGGACACGGAGTGTGGGCCTGGAGGCATGGAGGTCGGGGACGCCCATGCAGTGAGCTGCAGTCTCAGTCCGAGTGAGAGATGGTTTGAGCGGGCAGGGAGTGTGGGCTTGGTGGTCGTGGTTCTGGAGCCCAGGCCATCCAGGGAGTGAGCTGCAGTCTGAGGCCGAGTGAGAGAGGGTTTGAGTGGGCAGGGAGTGTGGGCTTGGTGGTCGTGGTTCTGGAGCCCAGGCCATCCAGGGAGTGAGCTGCAGTCTGAGGCCGAGTGAGAGAGGGTTTGAGTGGGCAGGGAGTGTGGGCTTGGTGGTCGTGGTTCTGGAGCCCAGGCCATCCAGGGAGTGAGCTGCAGTCTCAGGCCGAGTGAGAGAGGGTTTCACTGGGCATGGAGTGTAGAGATGGAGGCAATGAGCTCCAGAGGTCACAAAGGTCAATGTGGGCCTGCATGGCTGTCAGCAGGGCCACAGAGAGAAGGCCCAAGTGAATAGGTGTGTCTGTGTGAGTGAGTGAACCTGTCTCATAGGGGGGCAGAGCAGGCATCCCCTTTGGGGGCTGTCTGCTCTGTCCCCCTTTTTTTTTGGCCTCCTATACCTCTGGAGGTCAAGGGAGTAAGCTGTACTCTCAAGCCCATGTGAGAGAGGCTTTTAATGGGAAGAGAGAGTTTAAAAAGAGGCATGGAGCTCCAGAGGTCACAAAGGTCAATGTGGGCCTGCATGGATGTCAGCAGGGCATGAGGGAGAAGGCCCAAGTGAATAGGTGTGTCTGTGTGAGTGAGTGAACCTGTCTCATAGGGGGGCAGAGCAGGCATCCCCTTTGGGGGCTGTCTGCTCTGTCCCCCTTTTTTTTTGGCCTCCTATACCTCTGGAGGTCAAGGGAGTAAGCTGTACTCTCAAGCCCATGGGAGAGAGGGTTTTAATAGGGAGAGAGTGATTAAAAAGAGGCATGGTGCTCCAGGGGAGTGAGCTGTACTCTCATGCCCATGGGAGATGCCCTTTACTAGGCAGGGAGTTTAGAACAAGGTGCATGGAGCTCCAGAGGTCACAAAGGTCAATGTGGGCCTGCATGGATGTCAGCAGGGCATGAGGGAGAAGGCCCAAGTGAATAGGTTTGTCTGTGTGTGTCTGTGTGAGTGAGTGAGTGAGTGTGTGTGTGAACCTTTCCCACAGGAGGGCAGCACTGTGCAGGCAGCTCCAATGGAGGCTGGCTGCTCTGTGCCCATGTATTATTTGTTCTCTCTCTCTCTCTCTCCCCTTTCTTCTGGCCTGCTGGGTCACTTTTGTGTGTGGAGGGCTGGACTCTGTCTCACCCATCCCAGCCATGGGCACCCAGAATGCCCATGTGTGAGTCAGGAGCCCTCCCCTGGTTCTCCTAGTGAAAATGACCTGTGGCGCCCCCCTGTGGATGGATCTTGGTGGGGGTGCTTGGACCCCTTCTTGGGGTCCCCCCCAAGCCAGCCATGCCGACCAAGGGCACCCAAAACCCCCATGTGTGAGTGAAAAGCCTCCCCTGGGTCCCCATAGTGAAATCCGGCCTAAAGTGACCTGTGGCGCCCCCCTGTGGATGGATCCGGCTGTGGGGTCTTGGACCCCTTCTTGGGGTCCCCCCCAAGCCAGCCATGCCGACCAAGGGCACCCAAAACCCCCATGTGTGAGTGAAAAGCCTCCCCTGGGTCCCCATAGTGAAATCCGGCCTAAAGTGACCTGTGGCGCCCCCCTGTGGATGGATCCGGCTGTGGGGTCTTGGACCCCTTCTTGGGGTCCCCCCCAAGCCATCCATGCCGGCCATGGGCACCCAAAACCCCCATGTGTGAGTGAACAGCCTCCCCTGGGTACCCATAGTGAAATCAGGCTTAAAGTGACCTGTGGCGCCCCCCTGTGGATGGATCTTGGTGGGGGTGCTTGGACCCCTTCTTGGGGTCTCCTCCAAGCCAGCCATGCCGACCATGGGCACCCAAAACCCCCATGTGTGAGTGAACAGCCTCCCCAGTGTACCCATAGTGAAATCAGGCTTAAAGTGACCTGTGGCGCCCCCCTGTGGATGGATCTTGGTGGGGGTGCTTGGACCCCTTCTTGGGGTCTCCCCCAAGCCAGCCATGCCGACCAAGGGCACCCAAAACCCCCATGTGTGAGTGAACAGCCTCCCCAGTGTCCCCCCAGTGAAATCAGGCCTAAAGTGACCTGTGGCGCCCCCCTGTGGATGGATTCGGCTGTGGGTGCTTGGACCCCTTCTTGGGGTCTCCCCCAAGCCAGCCATGCCGACCAAGGGCACCCAAAACCCCCATGTGTGAGTGAACAGCCTCCCCTGGGTCCCCATAGTGAAATCCGGCCTAAAGTGACCTGTGGCGCCCCCCTGTGGATGGATCCGGCTGTGGGGTCTTGGACCCCTTCTTGGGGTCCCCCCCAAGCCATCCATGCCGGCCATGGGCACCCAAAACCCCCATGTGTGAGTGAACAGCCTCCCCTGGGTACCCATAGTGAAATCAGGCTTAAAGTGACCTGTGGCGCCCCCCTGTGGATGGATCTTGGTGGGGGTGCTTGGACCCCTTCTTGGGGTCTCCTCCAAGCCAGCCATGCCGACCATGGGCACCCAAAACCCCCATGTGTGAGTGAACAGCCTCCCCAGTGTACCCATAGTGAAATCAGGCTTAAAGTGACCTGTGGCGCCCCCCTGTGGATGGATCTTGGTGGGGGTGCTTGGACCCCTTCTTGGGGTCTCCCCCAAGCCAGCCATGCCAACCAAGGGCACCCAAAACCCCCATGTGTGAGTGAACAGCCTCCCCAGTGTCCCCCCAGTGAAATCAGGCCTAAAGTGACCTGTGGCGCCCCCCTGTGGATGGATTCGGCTGTGGGTGCTTGGACCCCTTCTTGGGGTCTCCCCCAAGCCAGCCATGCCGACCAAGGGCACCCAAAACCCCCATGTGTGAGTGAACAGCCTCCCCTGGGTCCCCATAGTGAAATCCGGCCTAAAGTGACCTGTGGCGCCCCCCTGTGGATGGATCCGGCTGTGGGGTCTTGGACCCCTTCTTGGGGTCCCCCCCAAGCCATCCATGCCGGCCATGGGCACCCAAAACCCCCATGTGTGAGTGAACAGCCTCCCCTGGGTACCCATAGTGAAATCAGGCTTAAAGTGACCTGTGGCGCCCCCCTGTGGATGGATCTTGGTGGGGGTGCTTGGACCCCTTCTTGGGGTCTCCTCCAAGCCAGCCATGCCGACCATGGGCACCCAAAACCCCCATGTGTGAGTGAACAGCCTCCCCAGTGTACCCATAGTGAAATCAGGCTTAAAGTGACCTGTGGCGCCCCCCTGTGGATGGATCTTGGTGGGGGTGCTTGGACCCCTTCTTGGGGTCTCCCCCAAGCCAGCCATGCCGACCAAGGGCACCCAAAACCCCCATGTGTGAGTGAACAGCCTCCCCAGTGTCCCCCCAGTGAAATCAGGCCTAAAGTGACCTGTGGCGCCCCCCTGTGGATGGATTCGGCTGTGGGTGCTTGGACCCCTTCTTGGGGTCTCCCCCAAGCCAGCCATGCCGACCAAGGGCACCCAAAACCCCCATGTGTGAGTGAACAGCCTCCCCTGGGTCCCCATAGTGAAATCCGGCCTAAAGTGACCTGTGGCGCCCCCCTGTGGATGGATCCGGCTGTGGGGTCTTGG
This sequence comes from Coregonus lavaretus, assembly GCF_964263955.1. Classification (NCBI taxonomy): domain Eukaryota; kingdom Metazoa; phylum Chordata; class Actinopteri; order Salmoniformes; family Salmonidae; genus Coregonus; species Coregonus lavaretus. Next base: position 21,346 of record NW_028157463.1, read on the forward strand.
ACCCCTTCTTGGGGTCCCCCCCAAGCCATCCATGCCGGCCATGGGCACCCAAAACCCCCATGTGTGAGTGAACAGCCTCCCCTGGGTACCCATAGTGAAATCAGGCTTAAAGTGACCTGTGGCGCCCCCCTGTGGATGGATCTTGGTGGGGGTGCTTGGACCCCTTCTTGGGGTCTCCTCCAAGCCAGCCATGCCGACCATGGGCACCCAAAACCCCCATGTGTGAGTGAACAGCCTCCCCAGTGTACCCATAGTGAAATCAGGCTTAAAGTGACCTGTGGCGCCCCCCTGTGGATGGATCTTGGTGGGGGTGCTTGGACCCCTTCTTGGGGTCTCCCCCAAGCCAGCCATGCCGACCAAGGGCACCCAAAACCCCCATGTGTGAGTGAACAGCCTCCCCAGTGTCCCCCCAGTGAAATCAGGCCTAAAGTGACCTGTGGCGCCCCCCTGTGGATGGATTCGGCTGTGGGTGCTTGGACCCCTTCTTGGGGTCTCCCCCAAGCCAGCCATGCCGACCAAGGGCACCCAAAACCCCCATGTGTGAGTGAACAGCCTCCCCTGGGTCCCCATAGTGAAATCCGGCCTAAAGTGACCTGTGGCGCCCCCCTGTGGATGGATCCGGCTGTGGGGTCTTGGACCCCTTCTTGGGGTCCCCCCCAAGCCATCCATGCCGGCCATGGGCACCCAAAACCCCCATGTGTGAGTGAACAGCCTCCCCTGGGTACCCATAGTGAAATCAGGCTTAAAGTGACCTGTGGCGCCCCCCTGTGGATGGATCTTGGTGGGGGTGCTTGGACCCCTTCTTGGGGTCTCCTCCAAGCCAGCCATGCCGACCATGGGCACCCAAAACCCCCATGTGTGAGTGAACAGCCTCCCCAGTGTACCCATAGTGAAATCAGGCTTAAAGTGACCTGTGGCGCCCCCCTGTGGATGGATCTTGGTGGGGGTGCTTGGACCCCTTCTTGGGGTCTCCCCCAAGCCAGCCATGCCGACCAAGGGCACCCAAAACCCCCATGTGTGAGTGAACAGCCTCCCCAGTGTCCCCCCAGTGAAATCAGGCCTAAAGTGACCTGTGGCGCCCCCCTGTGGATGGATTCGGCTGTGGGTGCTTGGACCCCTTCTTGGGGTCTCCCCCAAGCCAGCCATGCCGACCAAGGGCACCCAAAACCCCCATGTGTGAGTGAACAGCCTCCCCTGGGTCCCCATAGTGAAATCCGGCCTAAAGTGACCTGTGGCGCCCCCCTGTGGATGGATCCGGCTGTGGGGTCTTGGACCCCTTCTTGGGGTCCCCCCCAAGCCATCCATGCCGGCCATGGGCACCCAAAACCCCCATGTGTGAGTGAACAGCCTCCCCTGGGTACCCATAGTGAAATCAGGCTTAAAGTGACCTGTGGCGCCCCCCTGTGGATGGATCTTGGTGGGGGTGCTTGGACCCCTTCTTGGGGTCTCCTCCAAGCCAGCCATGCCGACCATGGGCACCCAAAACCCCCATGTGTGAGTGAACAGCCTCCCCAGTGTACCCATAGTGAAATCAGGCTTAAAGTGACCTGTGGCGCCCCCCTGTGGATGGATCTTGGTGGGGGTGCTTGGACCCCTTCTTGGGGTCTCCCCCAAGCCAGCCATGCCGACCAAGGGCACCCAAAACCCCCATGTGTGAGTGAACAGCCTCCCCAGTGTCCCCCCAGTGAAATCAGGCCTAAAGTGACCTGTGGCGCCCCCCTGTGGATGGATTCGGCTGTGGGTGCTTGGACCCCTTCTTGGGGTCTCCCCCAAGCCAGCCATGCCGACCAAGGGCACCCAAAACCCCCATGTGTGAGTGAACAGCCTCCCCTGGGTCCCCATAGTGAAATCCGGCCTAAAGTGACCTGTGGCGCCCCCCTGTGGATGGATCCGGCTGTGGGGTCTTGGACCCCTTCTTGGGGTCCCCCCCAAGCCATCCATGCCGGCCATGGGCACCCAAAACCCCCATGTGTGAGTGAACAGCCTCCCCTGGGTACCCATAGTGAAATCAGGCTTAAAGTGACCTGTGGCGCCCCCCTGTGGATGGATCTTGGTGGGGGTGCTTGGACCCCTTCTTGGGGTCTCCTCCAAGCCAGCCATGCCGACCATGGGCACCCAAAACCCCCATGTGTGAGTGAACAGCCTCCCCAGTGTACCCATAGTGAAATCAGGCTTAAAGTGACCTGTGGCGCCCCCCTGTGGATGGATCTTGGTGGGGGTGCTTGGACCCCTTCTTGGGGTCTCCCCCAAGCCAGCCATGCCGACCAAGGGCACCCAAAACCCCCATGTGTGAGTGAACAGCCTCCCCAGTGTCCCCCCAGTGAAATCAGGCCTAAAGTGACCTGTGGCGCCCCCCTGTGGATGGATTCGGCTGTGGGTGCTTGGACCCCTTCTTGGGGTCTCCCCCAAGCCAGCCATGCCGACCAAGGGCACCCAAAACCCCCATGTGTGAGTGAACAGCCTCCCCTGGGTCCCCATAGTGAAATCCGGCCTAAAGTGACCTGTGGCGCCCCCCTGTGGATGGATCCGGCTGTGGGGTCTTGGACCCCTTCTTGGGGTCCCCCCCAAGCCATCCATGCCGGCCATGGGCACCCAAAACCCCCATGTGTGAGTGAACAGCCTCCCCTGGGTACCCATAGTGAAATCAGGCTTAAAGTGACCTGTGGCGCCCCCCTGTGGATGGATCTTGGTGGGGGTGCTTGGACCCCTTCTTGGGGTCTCCTCCAAGCCAGCCATGCCGACCATGGGCACCCAAAACCCCCATGTGTGAGTGAACAGCCTCCCCAGTGTACCCATAGTGAAATCAGGCTTAAAGTGACCTGTGGCGCCCCCCTGTGGATGGATCTTGGTGGGGGTGCTTGGACCCCTTCTTGGGGTCTCCCCCAAGCCAGCCATGCCGACCAAGGGCACCCAAAACCCCCATGTGTGAGTGAACAGCCTCCCCAGTGTCCCCCCAGTGAAATCAGGCCTAAAGTGACCTGTGGCGCCCCCCTGTGGATGGATTCGGCTGTGGGTGCTTGGACCCCTTCTTGGGGTCTCCCCCAAGCCAGCCATGCCGACCAAGGGCACCCAAAACCCCCATGTGTGAGTGAACAGCCTCCCCTGGGTCCCCATAGTGAAATCCGGCCTAAAGTGACCTGTGGCGCCCCCCTGTGGATGGATCCGGCTGTGGGGTCTTGGACCCCTTCTTGGGGTCCCCCCCAAGCCATCCATGCCGGCCATGGGCACCCAAAACCCCCATGTGTGAGTGAACAGCCTCCCCTGGGTACCCATAGTGAAATCAGGCTTAAAGTGACCTGTGGCGCCCCCCTGTGGATGGATCTTGGTGGGGGTGCTTGGACCCCTTCTTGGGGTCTCCTCCAAGCCAGCCATGCCGACCATGGGCACCCAAAACCCCCATGTGTGAGTGAACAGCCTCCCCAGTGTACCCATAGTGAAATCAGGCTTAAAGTGACCTGTGGCGCCCCCCTGTGGATGGATCTTGGTGGGGGTGCTTGGACCCCTTCTTGGGGTCTCCCCCAAGCCAGCCATGCCGACCAAGGGCACCCAAAACCCCCATGTGTGAGTGAACAGCCTCCCCAGTGTCCCCCCAGTGAAATCAGGCCTAAAGTGACCTGTGGCGCCCCCCTGTGGATGGATTCGGCTGTGGGTGCTTGGACCCCTTCTTGGGGTCTCCCCCAAGCCAGCCATGCCGACCAAGGGCACCCAAAACCCCCATGTGTGAGTGAACAGCCTCCCCTGGGTACCCATAGTGAAATCAGGCTTAAAGTGACCTGTGGCGCCCCCCTGTGGATGGATCCGGGTGTGGGGTCTTGGACCCCCCCTTGGGGTCACCCCCAAGCCGGCCAAGGGCACCCAAAACCCCCATGTGTGAGGTAAGAGCCTCCCCTGGTTCTCCTAGTGTCCGCCGGCGGTTTACCATATGGGGGTGTCTGACCACCACCCCAATCCGAGAAAAGTGCATCAAAATCGGCCTCCGTGAGCCAGGAGTCGGTCCCTGGTTCTCATAGTGTCAACCGGATGATTTCCATATGGGGGTGTCTGACCACCACCCCAATCCGAGAAAAGTGCAACAAAATCGGCCTCCGTGAGCCAGGAGTCGGTCCCTGGTTCTCCTGGTGTCCGCCGGCGGTTATCCATATGGGGGTGTCTGACCACCACCCCAATCCGAGAAAAGTGCATCAAAATCGGCCTCCGTGAGCCAGGAGTCGGTCCCTGGTTCTCATAGTGTCAACCGGATGGTTTCCATATGGGGGTGTCTGACCACCAACCCAATCCGAGAAAAGTGCATCAAAATCGGCCTTCCGGGAGCCAGGAGTCGGTCCCTGGTTCTCCTGTTGTCAACCGGATGATTTCCATATGGGGGTGTCTGACCACCAACCCAATCCGAGAAAAGTGCATCAAAATCGGCCTTCCGGGAGCCAGGAGTCGGTCCCTGGTTCTCCTGGTGTCAACCGGATGGTTTCCATATGGGGGTGTCTGACCACCAACCCAATCCGAGAAAAGTGCATCAAAATCGGCCTTCCGGGAGCCAGGAGTCGGTCCCTGGTTCTCCTGGTGTCAACCGGATGGTTTCCATATGGGGGTGTCTGACCACCAACCCAATCCGAGAAAAGTGCATCAAAATCGGCCTTCCGGGAGCCAGGAGTCGGTCCCTGGTTCTCCTGGTGTCAACCGGATGGTTTCCATATGGGGGTGTCTGACCACCAACCCAATCCGAGAAAAGTGCATCAAAATCGGCCTTCCGGGAGCCAGGAGTCGGTCCCTGGTTCTCATAGTGTCAACCGGATGATTTCCATATGGGGGTGTCTGACCACCAACCCAATCCGAGAAAAGTGCATCAAAATCGGCCTTCCGGGAGCCAGGAGTCGGTCCCTGGTTCTCCTGGTGTCAACCGGATGGTTTCCATATGGGGGTGTCTGACCACCAACCCAATCCGAGAAAAGTGCATCAAAATCGGCCTTCCGGGAGCCAGGAGTCGGTCCCTGGTTCTCATAGTGTCAACCGGATGATTTCCATATGGGGGTGTCTGACCACCAACCCAATCCGAGAAAAGTGCATCAAAATCGGCCTTCCGGGAGCCAGGAGTCGGTCCCTGGTTCTCATAGTGTCAACCGGATGGTTTCCATATGGGGGTGTCTGACCACCAACCCAATCCGAGAAAAGTGCATCAAAATCGGCCTTCCGGGAGCCAGGAGTCGGTCCCTGGTTCTCATAGTGTCAACCGGATGATTTCCATATGGGGGTGTCTGACCACCAACCCAATCCGAGAAAAGTGCATCAAAATCGGCCTTCCGGGAGCCAGGAGTCGGTCCCTGGTTCTCCTGGTGTCAACCGGATGGTTTCCATATGGGGGTGTCTGACCACCAACCCAATCCGAGAAAAGTGCATCAAAATCGGCCTTCCGGGAGCCAGGAGTCGGTCCCTGGTTCTCATAGTGTCAACCGGATGGTTTCCATATAGGGGTGTCTGACCACCAACCCAATCCGAGAAAAGTGCATCAAAATCGGCCTTCCGGGAGCCAGGAGTCGGTCCCTGGTTCTCATAGTGTCAACCGGATGATTTCCATATGGGGGTGTCTGACCACCAACCCAATCCGAGAAAAGTGCATCAAAATCGGCCTTCCGGGAGCCAGGAGTCGGTCCCTGGTTCTCATAGTGTCAACCGGATGATTTCCATATGGGGGTGTCTGACCACCAACCCAATCCGAGAAAAGTGCATCAAAATCGGCCTTCCGGGAGCCAGGAGTCGGTCCCTGGTTCTCATAGTGTCAACCGGATGGTTTCCATATGGGGGTGTCTGACCACCAACCCAATCCGAGAAAAGTGCATCAAAATCGGCCTTCCGGGAGCCAGGAGTCGGTCCCTGGTTCTCATAGTGTCAACCGGATGATTTCCATATGGGGGTGTCTGACCACCAACCCAATCCGAGAAAAGTGCATCAAAATCGGCCTTCCGGGAGCCAGGAGTCGGTCCCTGGTTCTCCTGGTGTCAACCGGATGGTTTCCATATGGGGGTGTCTGACCACCAACCCAATCCGAGAAAAGTGCATCAAAATCGGCCTTCCGGGAGCCAGGAGTCGGTCCCTGGTTCTCATAGTGTCAACCGGATGATTTCCATATGGGGGTGTCTGACCACCAACCCAATCCGAGAAAA
>NW_028157463.1:40000-46755 GCF_964263955.1 Coregonus lavaretus
TGAGTCAGGAGCCCTCCCTGGTTCTCCTAGTGAAAATGACCTGTGGCGCCCCCCTGTGGATGGATCTTGGTGGGGGTGCTTGGACCCCTTCTTGGGGTCCCCCCCAAGCCAGCCATGCCGACCAAGGGCACCCAAAACCCCCATGTGTGAGTGAAAAGCCTCCCCTGGGTCCCCATAGTGAAATCCGGCCTAAAGTGACCTGTGGCGCCCCCTGTGGATGGATCCGGCTGTGGGGTCTTGGACCCTTCTTGGGGTCCCCCCCAAGCCAGCCATGCCGACCAAGGGCACCCAAAACCCCCATGTGTGAGTGAAAAGCCTCCCCTGGGTCCCCATAGTGAAATCCGGCCTAAAGTGACCTGTGGCGCCCCCCTGTGGATGGATCCGGCTGTGGGGTCTTGGACCCCTTCTTGGGGTCCCCCCCAAGCCATCCATGCCGGCCATGGGCACCCAAAACCCCCATGTGTGAGTGAACAGCCTCCCTGGGTACCCATAGTGAAATCAGGCTTAAAGTGACCTGTGGCGCCCCCTGTGGATGGATCTTGGTGGGGGTGCTTGGACCCTTCTTGGGGTCTCCTCCAAGCCAGCCATGCCGACCATGGGCACCCAAAACCCCCATGTGTGAGTGAACAGCCTCCCCCAGTGTCCCCCCAGTGAAATCAGGCTTAAAGTGACCTGTGGCGCCCCCCTGTGGATGGATTCGGCTGTGGGTGCTTGGACCCCTTCTTGGGGTCTCCCCCAAGCCAGCCATGCCGACCAAGGGCACCCAAAACCCCCATGTGTGAGTGAACAGCCTCCCTGGGTCCCCATAGTGAAATCCGGCCTAAAGTGACCTGTGGCGCCCCCCTGTGGATGGATCCGGCTGTGGGGTCTTGGACCCCTTCTTGGGGTCCCCCCAAGCCATCCATGCCGGCCATGGCACCCAAAACCCCCATGTGTGAGTGAACAGCCTCCCCTGGGTACCCATAGTGAAATCAGGCTTAAAGTGACCTGTGGCGCCCCCCTGTGGATGGATCTTGGTGGGGGTGCTTGGACCCCTTCTTGGGGTCTCCTCCAAGCCAGCCATGCCGACCATGGGCACCCAAACCCCATGTGTGAGTGAACAGCCTCCCCAGTGTACCCATAGTGAATCAGGCTTAAAGTGACCTGTGGCGCCCCCCTGTGGATGGATCTTGGTGGGGGTGCTTGGACCCTTCTTGGGGTCTCCCCCAAGCCAGCCATGCCGACCAAGGGCACCCAAAACCCCCATGTGTGAGTGAACAGCCTCCCCAGTGTCCCCCCAGTGAAATCAGGCCTAAAGTGACCTGTGGCGCCCCCCTGTGGATGGATTCGGCTGTGGGTGCTTGGACCCCTTCTTGGGGTCTCCCCCAAGCCAGCCATGCCGACCAAGGGCACCCAAAACCCCCATGTGTGAGTGAACAGCCTCCCCTGGGTCCCCATAGTGAAATCCGGCCTAAAGTGACCTGTGGCGCCCCCCTGTGGATGGATCCGGCTGTGGGGTCTTGGACCCCTTCTTGGGGTCCCCCCCAAGCCATCCATGCCGGCCATGGGCACCCAAAACCCCCATGTGTGAGTGAACAGCCTCCCCAGTGTACCCATAGTGAAATCAGGCTTAAAGTGACCTGTGGCGCCCCCCTGTGGATGGATCTTGGTGGGGGTGCTTGGACCCCTTCTTGGGGTCTCCCCCAAGCCAGCCATGCCGACCAAGGGCACCCAAAACCCCCATGTGTGAGTGAACAGCCTCCCCAGTGTCCCCCCAGTGAAATCAGGCCTAAAGTGACCTGTGGCGCCCCCCTGTGGATGGATTCGGCTGTGGGTGCTTGGACCCCTTCTTGGGGTCTCCCCCAAGCCAGCCATGCCGACCAAGGGCACCCAAACCCCCATGTGTGAGTGAACAGCCTCCCCTGGGTCCCCATAGTGAAATCCGGCCTAAAGTGACCTGTGGCGCCCCCCTGTGGATGGATCCGGCTGTGGGGTCTTGGACCCCTTCTTGGGGTCCCCCCCAAGCCATCCATGCCGGCCATGGGCACCCAAAACCCCATGTGTGAGTGAACAGCCTCCCCTGGGTACCCATAGTGAAATCAGGCTTAAAGTGACCTGTGGCGCCCCCCTGTGGATGGATCTTGGTGGGGGTGCTTGGACCCCTTCTTGGGGTCTCCTCCAAGCCAGCCATGCCGACCATGGGCACCCAAAACCCCCATGTGTGAGTGAACAGCCTCCAGTGTACCCATAGTGAAATCAGGCTTAAAGTGACCTGTGGCGCCCCCTGTGGATGGATCTTGGTGGGGGTGCTTGGACCCCTTCTTGGGGTCTCCCCCAAGCCAGCCATGCCGACCAAGGGCACCCAAAACCCCCATGTGTGAGTGAACAGCCTCCCCAGTGTCCCCCCAGTGAAATCAGGCCTAAAGTGACCTGTGGCGCCCCCCTGTGGATGGATTCGGCTGTGGGTGCTTGGGACCCCTTCTTGGGGTCTCCCCCAAGCCAGCCATGCCGACCAAGGGCACCCAAAACCCCCATGTGTGAGTGAACAGCCTCCCCTGGGTACCCATAGTGAAATCAGGCTTAAAGTGACCTGTGGCGCCCCCCTGTGGATGGATCCGGGTGTGGGGTCTTGGACCCCCCCTTGGGGTCACCCCCAAGCCGGCCAAGGGCACCCAAAACCCCCATGTGTGAGGTAAGAGCCTCCCCTGGTTCTCCTAGTGTCCGCCGGCGGTTTACCATATGGGGGTGTCTGACCACCACCCCAATCCGAGAAAAGTGCATCAAAATCGGCCTCCGTGAGCCAGGAGTCGGTCCCTGGTTCTCATAGTGTCAACCGGATGATTTCCATATGGGGGTGTCTGACCACCACCCCAATCCGAGAAAAGTGCAACAAAATCGGCCTCCGTGAGCCAGGAGTCGGTCCCTGGTTCTCCTGGTGTCCGCCGGCGGTTATCCATATGGGGGTGTCTGACCACCACCCCAATCCGAGAAAAGTGCATCAAAATCGGCCTTCCGGGAGCCAGGAGTCGGTCCCTGGTTCTCATAGTGTCAACCGGATGGTTTCCATATGGGGGTGTCTGACCACCAACCCAATCCGAGAAAAGTGCATCAAAATCGGCCTTCCCGGGAGCCAGGAGTCGGTCCCTGGTTCTCCTGTTGTCAACCGGATGATTTCCATATGGGGGTGTCTGACCACCAACCCAATCCGAGAAAAGTGCATCAAAATCGGCCTTCCGGGAGCCAGGAGTCGGTCCCTGGTTCTCCTGGTGTCAACCGGATGGTTTCCATATGGGGGTGTCTGACCACCAACCCAATCCGAGAAAGTGCATCAAAATCGGCCTTCCGGGAGCCAGGAGTCGGTCCCTGGTTCTCATAGTGTCAACCGGATGATTTCCATATGGGGGTGTCTGACCACCAACCCAATCCGAGAAAAGTGCATCAAAATCGGCCTTCCGGGAGCCAGGAGTCGGTCCCTGGTTCTCATAGTGTCAACCGGATGATTTCCATATGGGGGTGTCTGACCACCAACCCAATCCGAGAAAAGTGCATCAAAATCGGCCTTCCGGGAGCCAGGAGTCGGTCCCTGGTTCTCCTGGTGTCAACCGGATGGTTTCCATATGGGGGTGTCTGACCACCAACCCAATCCGAGAAAAGTGCATCAAAATCGGCCTTCCGGGAGCCAGGAGTCGGTCCCTGGTTCTCATAGTGTCAACCGGATGATTTCCATATGGGGGTGTCTGACCACCAACCCAATCCGAGAAAAGTGCATCAAAATCGGCCTTCCGGGAGCCAGGAGTCGGTCCCTGGTTCTCCTGGTGTCAACCGGATGGTTTCCATATGGGGGTGTCTGACCACCAACCCAATCCGAGAAAAGTGCATCAAAATCGGCCTTCCGGGAGCCAGGAGTCGGTCCCTGGTTCTCATAGTGTCAACCGGATGATTTCCATATGGGGGTGTCTGACCACCAACCCAATCCGAGAAAAGTGCATCAAAATCGGCCTTCCGGGAGCCAGGAGTCGGTCCCTGGTTCTCATAGTGTCAACCGGATGATTTCCATATGGGGGTGTCTGACCAACCCAATCCGAGAAAAGTGCATCAAAATCGGCCTTCCGGGAGCCAGGAGTCGGTCCCTGGTTCTCCTGGTGTCAACCGGATGGTTTCCATATGGGGGTGTCTGACCACCAACCCAATCCGAGAAAAGTGCATCAAAATCGGCCTTCCGGGAGCCAGGAGTCGGTCCCTGGTTCTCATAGTGTCAACCGGATGATTTCCATATGGGGGTGTCTGACCACCAACCCAATCCGAGAAAAGTGCATCAAAATCGGCCTTCCGGGAGCCAGGAGTCGGTCCCTGGTTCTCCTGGTGTCAACCGGATGGTTTCCATATGGGGGTGTCTGACCACCAACCCAATCCGAGAAAAGTGCATCAAAATCGGCCTTCCGGGAGCCAGGAGTCGGTCCCTGTTCTCATAGTGTCAACCGGATGATTTCCATATGGGGGTGTCTGACCACCAACCCAATCCGAGAAAAGTGCATCAAAATCGGCCTTCCGGGAGCCAGGAGTCGGTCCCTGGTTCTCATAGTGTCAACCGGATGATTTCCATATGGGGGTGTCTGACCACCAACCCAATCCGAGAAAAGTGCATCAAAATCGGCCTTCCGGGAGCCAGGAGTCGGTCCCTGGTTCTCATAGTGTCAACCGGATGATTTCCATATGGGGGTGTCTGACCACCAACCCAATCCGAGAAAAGTGCATCAAAATCGGCCTTCCGGGAGCCAGGAGTCGGTCCCTGGTTCTCATAGTGTCAACCGGATGATTTCCATATGGGGGTGTCTGACCACCAACCCAATCCGAGAAAAGTGCATCAAAATCGGCCTTCCGGGAGCCAGGAGTCGGTCCCTGGTTCTCATAGTGTCAACCGGATGATTTCCATATGGGGGTGTCTGACCACCAACCCAATCCGAGAAAAGTGCATCAAAATCGGCCTTCCGGGAGCCAGGAGTCGGTCCCTGGTTCTCCTGGTGTCAACCGGATGGTTTCCATATGGGGGTGTCTGACCACCAACCCAATCCGAGAAAAGTGCATCAAAATCGGCCTTCCGGGAGCCAGGAGTCGGTCCCTGGTTCTCATAGTGTCAACCGGATGATTTCCATATGGGGGTGTCTGACCACCAACCCAATCCGAGAAAAGTGCATCAAAATCGGCCTTCCGGGAGCCAGGAGTCGGTCCCTGGTTCTCCTGGTGTCAACCGGGATGGTTTCCATATGGGGGTGTCTGACCACCAACCCAATCCGAGAAAAGTGCATCAAAATCGGCCTTCCGGGAGCCAGGAGTCGGTCCCTGGTTCTCATAGTGTCAACCGGATGATTTCCATATGGGGGTGTCTGACCACCACCCAATCCGAGAAAAGTGCATCAAAATCGGCCTTCCGGGAGCCAGGAGTCGGTCCCTGGTTCTCATAGTGTCAACCGGATGATTTCCATATGGGGGTGTCTGACCACCAACCCAATCCGAGAAAAGTGCATCAAAATCGGCCTTCCGGGAGCCAGGAGTCGGTCCCTGGTTCTCATAGTGTCAACCGGATGATTTCCATATGGGGGTGTCTGACCCCAAACCCAATCCGAGAAAAGTGCATCAAAATCGGCCTTCCGGGAGCCAGGAGTCGGTCCCTGGTTCTCCTGGTGTCAACCGGATGGTTTTCCATATGGGGTGTCTGACCACCAACCCAATCCGAGAAAAGTGCATCAAAATCGGCCTTCCGGGAGCCAGGAGTCGGTCCCTGGTTCTCATAGTGTCAACCGGATGATTTCCATATGGGGGTGTCTGACCACCAACCCAATCCGAGAAAAGTGCATCAAAATCGGCCTTCCGGGAGCCAGGAGTCGGTCCCTGGTTCTCCTGGTGCAACCGGATGGTTTCCATATGGGGTGTCTGACCACCAACCCAATCCGAGAAAAGTGCATCAAAATCGGCCTTCCGGGAGCCAGGAGTCGGTCCCTGGTTCTCATAGTGTCAACCGGATGATTTCCATATGGGGGTGTCTGACCACCAACCCAATCCGAGAAAAGTGCATCAAAATCGGCCTTCCGGGAGCCAGGAGTCGGTCCCTGTTCTCATAGTGTCAACCGGATGATTTCCATATGGGGGTGTCTGACACCAACCCAATCCGAGAAAAGTGCATCAAAATCGGCCTTCCGGGAGCCAGGAGTCGGTCCCTGGTTCTCATAGTGTCAACCGGATGATTTCCATATGGGGGTGTCTGACCACCAACCCAATCCGAGAAAAGTGCATCAAAATCGGCCTTCCGGGAGCCAGGAGTCGGTCCCTGGTCTCTCGGTGTCAACCGGATGGTTTCCATATGGGGGTGTCTGACCACCAACCCAATCCGAGAAAAGTGCATCAAAATCGGCCTTCCGGGAGCCAGGAGTCGGTCCCTGGTTCTCATAGTGTCAACCGGATGATTTCCATATGGGGGTGTCTGACCACCACCCAATCCGAGAAAAGTGCATCAAAATCGGCCTTCCGGGAGCCAGGAGTCGGTCCCTGGTTCTCCTGGTGTCAACCGGATGGTTTCCATATGGGGGTGTCTGACCACCAACCCAATCCGAGAAAAGTGCATCAAAATCGGCCTTCCGGGAGCCAGGAGTCGGGGTCCCTGGTTCTCATAGTGTCAACCGGATGATTTCCATATGGGGGTGTCTGGACCACCAACCCAATCCGAGAAAAGTGCATCAAAATCGGCCTTCCGGGAGCCAGGAGTCGGTCCCTGGGTTCTC